>NC_056741.1:1242028143-1242243143 GCF_019279795.1 Protopterus annectens | reverse complement strand
CACATTCACACATGCACACACACACACACACACACAAACACAGTTTTCTCCTCTGATCTCTCTCACATTCACACATGCACACACACACACACACACACACACACACACACACACACACACAGTTTTCCTCTGATCTCTCACATTCACACATGCACACACACACACACACACACACACACACACACACACACACACACACATACACACACAGTTTTCTCTGATCTCTCACATTCACACATGCACACACACACACACACACACACACACACACACACACACACACACACACATACACACGCACACACACATTCTCTCTCACACACACACACACACACACACACACACACACACACACACACACACACACACACACATGTACATGCACATACACAAACACACATGATATCAATCAAACATTTCCCATTCAAGCACATGCATTTTACCAAATTAATATAAGCAAACATTCACTAAACCAGTATCCATCATCACACAATTACAGCCACCAGTCATGGACTTACAGATTTCTGATGAAAGCAAGCTAATGATCTTGTATAAATAAATGAATCTATCTATCTATCTATCTATCTATCTATCTATCTATCTATCTATCTAAAGCCTCACATTGCTGAAATGCATCTATATCTAGAAGGGCAAGATGTAATGATTTGCGTTTTTTTCTCACTATGCAATATACACCCTACTGCTTAATAGCTGAGGCATAAATAGTTTCACCACCAGATAGAGCAATCTAGCGAAACATCAAGGCAAAGTTCATATATCCATAGACTGTACTGACTACCAAGCATACTCTCACCTGCTGCTAATGGAGTAGCCTGAGGTGCGACAACCTTGGGCAAAATACATATTCTCCCAGTATTCACATTTGTAGTCTCAGTCTTCCAAGGATCATAATTGCACAACATGGAAAATCAAAAGACACCCAATTTTCTTATCAACAATCTCTGTGCTAGTAGAAAGACTTATTATAAGTTCATGTAGCCCAGATTCACTGGTACTCCCCTCATCAAGACTTCCTGTAGTCCAGTAATAAGGTTGGAATATCTTTACTGAGTGCCCCATCTGTCCATGACCCCTTGTTGGCCATTGTCACAATGATTGCTGTCATCTAGAACAGAAATCAGGATTTCTCTTAGGGTTCACTTCATGACTTTCATTGCCTCTGTTGTGCTAACAAAACTATGCTTCCCATTGTTTAAGCTGCCTAGTTTTTGTTTTCTGATTTGCAATCTTTCCCTGATTCTTTAGAACAGCTTTCAGCCAGTAGTATCAGGTTCACTTTCTTAAGTAAACGAATGTCAGTTAAAAATACTGGAGAGACAGCTTCCTTAATTTGAAATCTAACTACCATCTCCTGTCAGAGGATGCATCTTACTATGGTTATTTCACTAATCTATTTTCCCTGTATTCATTTTGATGATGTGGAAAACAGCTATTAATTTTCCTGTTGTTGTCCTCATTGCAATGTGTCTTACTTTTAATTTTAAACTGCTTATCATGTTCTTTTCATTATTATTGAATTGTAATCTAAGTTTACTGCTTTTTCTTTTTTTTTTTTTTTTAAAACAAAATAAAAATGTGTTGAGTAAAATTGTTGCCATATACTAAATTATAAAGCAGTCTATTCTTGGCATATTCTTAATTACAAAGCAGAAATTCTTGGGATGCTATTGTTTTAATAAGTTACTTATGAAGTTTTTTTGGGGGGAGGGGGAGAAAACAGGCACACTTGACCATGTATTAACAGCTTCAACTTGCTGATGCAAGGTCAGTAGCAAAAAAACCCAACCACTAACAAGAAAGAAAGAGAATACTTTTCAGACATGTTTCTGTTGTTAGTGAAAAGGCAATTTATATGTAATCCTATTACAAAGCATATGTACTGTCCAACCACTGGCTTACTTTGATGTTGAGAAAATAATTTGACTAGTGAACCATTCCATTAGGCAAGAAAAGAGTCTCCCCGGGATTCATGAACCTTGCGCCAGGCGCACGCATGGCATAGGCGCCACAATGCCAGACATGGCCGCCGAGCGATTCAGGTATGATCCAAACCCACTGCAGACCAGCGGGCGCGGAGTTGCGCCATTTGGCATAGGTATGTTAAATACCCCATGTGCAGTGTTGCACCATGCAAATGAAGGCATTTTTGAATAAACAGATTTGAAGAACTGGGGGTTCCTTTGTTTTGGGTTTTTTCATTTTTTTTGTCCCTGGATTTTTTAAAACTTTTAAAAAATTTTAAGTCTTGGGGCTACAATTTTTTAAAAACCAAAAAAGGGCCCCCCAAAAAATTATTTTTTTTAAAAAAAAAAAAGTAATTAACATTATATGTATTCCCCACATCTTTTTTTTTTTTTTTTCACAAGTAAGGGTTTTAAGTTCTGTAAGTCTCTAAAAATTAGGGGATGTCTTACTTCTCGTGAATTGCTCCTATGCAGGGTTTTCTCTAGATGGTATAAACAACTGGACAGATTTGGACAGGGTATTCATCGATCCCTCACAGAAAGTAAATCTTTTTTACTTTCAGCTTAACCCCCTTTAAAACTTTTGTTAAAAACTGCAGCAAAGTGTACTTTTTTTGCTTTGATTTCCTAATCTCTATTCTTTGGATGAATGTGTTTTAGTATCAGATATATTATTTACCCAACACGCCTTTATTTTTTTACTCAATATTTATTGCGTGATCACCATCTAAGTAGCAAGGTGGTATCAAGATAAAAGAATTATACTAAAAATGTAACCAGGAGAGAATTTTGTGGCAAGAATACAACACTCATTAAGAGGTTCTTCTGGTTCTCAACTTCACAGATTGGCTTACATCAAATTATTGAACTGCCAAGGGTTTTAAGCCAAATGGTTAAGATAAATCAAAAAGAAATCCAACTTTGTCTGGAAGGGCAACAAGATTAAAATTTCCAAGACTTTCTGACTGAGGTCAAAGAGGCTTTCTCCACAAAAAATGTGTCAAGTCCTGACTAAAAAGGACATTTGCATCACCAAATTTCTTATATGGTAACACACACACACAGAGGTTTTTCAATTGCTTCTATGCTCTCACACACACACACACACACACACACACACACACACACACACACACACACACACACACACACACACAGTTTTCTCCTCTGATCTCTCTCACATTCACACATGCACACACACACACACACACACACACACACACACACACACACACACACACACACACACACACACACACACACACACACACTCTCTTTTTACCATTGATCTCTCTGACACACACAAACACAGTTTTCTCCACTGATCTCCCTGACATATGAACACACACACACATACACACGCACACACACATTCTCTCTCTCACACACACACACACACACACACACACACACACACACACACACACACACACACACACACACACACATGCACATACACAAACACACATGATATCAATCAAACATTTCCCATTCAAGCACATGCATTTTACCAAATTAATATAAGCAAACATTCACTAAACCAGTATCCATCATCACACAATTACAGCCACCAGTCATGGACTTACAGATTTCTGATGAAAGCAAGCTAATGATCTTGTATAAATAAATGAATCTATCTATCTATCTATCTATCTATCTATCTATCTATCTATCTAAAGCCTCACATTGCTGAAATGCATCTATATCTAGAAGGGCAAGATGTAATGATTTGCGTTTTTTTCTCACTATGCAATATACACCCTACTGCTTAATAGCTGAGGCATAAATAGTTTCACCACCAGATAGAGCAATCTAGCGAAACATCAAGGCAAAGTTCATATATCCATAGACTGTACTGACTACCAAGCATACTCTCACCTGCTGCTAATGGAGTAGCCTGAGGTGCGACAACCTTGGGCAAAATACATATTCCCCCAGTATTCACATTTGTAGTCTCGGTCTTCCAAGGATCATAATTGCACAACATGGAAAATCAAAAGACACCCAATTTTCTTATCAACAATCTCTGTGCTAGTAAAAAGCCTTATTATAAGTTCATGTAGCCCAGATTCACTGGTACTCCCCTCATCAAGACTTCCTGTAGTCCAGTAATAAAGCTGGAATATCTTTTACTGAGAGCCCCATCTGTCCATGACCCCTTGTTGGCCATTGTCACAATGATTGCTGTCATCTAGAACAGAAATCAGGATTTCTCTTAGGGTTCACTTCATGACTTTCATTGCCTCTGTTGTGCTAACAAAACTATGCTTCCCATTGTTTAAGCTGCCTAGTTTTTGTTTTCTGATTTGCAATCTTTCCCTGATTCTTTAGAACAGCTTTCAGCCAGTAGTATCAGGTTCACTTTCTTAAGTAAACGAATGTCAGTTAAAAATACTGGAGAGACAGCTTCCTTAATTTGAAATCTAACTACCATCCCCTGTCAGAGGATGCATCTTACTATGGTTATTTCACTAATCTATTTTCCCTGTATTCATTTTGATGATGTGGAAAACAGCTATTAATTTTCCTGCTGTTGTCCTCATTGCAATGTGTCTTACTTTTAATTTTAAACTGCTTATCATGTTCTTTTCATTATTATTGAATTGTAATCTAAGTTTACTGCTTTTTTTTTTTTTTTTTTTTTTAAAACAAAATAAAAATTTGTTGAGTAAAATTGTTGCCATATACTAAATTATAAAGCAGTCTATTCTTGGCATATTCTTAATTACAAAGCAGAAATTCTTGGGATGCTATTGTTTTAATAAGTTACTTATGAAGTTTTTTTGGGGGGAGGGGGAGAAAACAGGCACACTTGACCATGTATTAACAGCTTCAACTTGCTGATGCAAGGTCAGTGGCAAAAAACCCAACCACTAACAAGAAAGAAAGAGAATACTTTTCAGACATGTTTCTGTTGTTAGTGAAAAGGCAATTTATATGTAATCCTATTACAAAGCATTTGTACTGTCCAACCACTGGCTTACTTTGATGTTGAGAAAATAATTTGACTAGTGAACCATTCCATTAGGCAAGAAAAGACAGAGTGTGAGATAAACAGTAAACCATTTTCCTTTATCTGTTTTTTACCAAAAGAAAAAAAAACAGGAGAAGTTAACAATGTTTTCCTACTACCATGATGAAGAAGATTTGTATGCATGGTTTAAACTGTCTTTGCTTTTGTTTGTTTCCAAAAGGGAATCGACTGAAAATAGCTGTTTATTCAAAGAGCTGAGATGAGTGTCAGAGGTATCTAGGGTCAATGTTGCTCACAATTACTGTGCCAAGTGAACCTGTCTTGTTTTCATGCTGTAGCCATGGAGTCCAATATTGCTATATTTTATTTAATTCTTCCAATAATAAACTTCAATTGAAGCCAGAACAATTGTCATCTGCATCTTTTTCTCTACATGTGGTGAGTTGGACTGAAAAGTCTAACAATTAAACCTGTCACTCCTTGTGAGGATTGGTTTCCTGACAACACTTGTGTAAAGACTATGATGGAACAGCTGTTACAAGCCATTATTACTGCTACTGAGGGGACTGGGACAATAGCAAGCAAAGTCAGTAGCCCAAAAAAGGGTGGTGCCCCCGTCGAAGTCCCTTAAAAATGATAAGGACTTAGAAGTGTGTTTAGTTATATTTGAAAATATTGCAATGTGGTTAAATGCTAGATATAGTAAACTGCCCCCCAAAACACTGATGGGTTTTTGACCTTAGGAGAACACGTATTATGTTCTAAAACCACATTCAAGGATGCCCCTACTAAGCTAGATGATCAAAGTAATAATAAGATGAAGACTGCCATGTCCCCTATATTATGCCTTAAATGTGGGGTGCAAGGCCACATAGCTAAGGTTTGTAAGGAGGCCAGGCAGGAAATATCTTTCCAGACAACCAGAGATAAAGAGGATTAAGAGGCTGTGGAGTATGACCATGCTACCACAAAGTTGGTGGAAACAGCGTTCTGTTTCTGTGCTATGGCTAAATTAACCACATGCACAAGGGTTCCTAGCAGCATTTCAAATGTTGAAAATGCCGAATTTAATTTCATCGAACTGAAATGTTCGAAAGCTCAGAAGAGTGAACTGGCGGAACATCGATTTCTTTCCCAGGGAAAGAAATCGGTGGGCCATCATCGAAGTTTGCTGTTTCCTCCACTGTGGTGTGGTCTCGAAGTTGGTATATTTCAGTAGGGGGGGTGTGGGATGCACAGCCCCCCCACATTTGGGGGTGTTCGCCCCCCCCCACTTCTGTTAGTGTTTAAAGTATTATTATTTTTTTTTTTTGCATGGAACATTGATTTTTTTTTCCTGGGAAAGAAATCGATGTTCCATCAGTTCGCTCTTTTGAGATTTCAAACATTTCAGTTCAATGAAATTGCATTTGGCGTTTTCAGCATTCGATATGCTGACATACACCCATGCACAATAAAGGTTTATGGCCAATATCTGCGAGGACTCTAGAAATATGATGCCATGATCATCTTGATAAAGAGTCAATATCTTTGTAAGAAGAAAGCCCAATCCCTGAATAACACAGACAATATTTGTATTGGTGGTAAGTGAAGGTGCTACCCAATCACTCAGGCAGAGATCCACCAATTTGGGACAATGTCCCACCCAATAGCAATTGTCATTTTTGTCAAACATAATATCATCACAGGGAAAGATTTCCCACAATTTTAGAAACTGTGGAGGGAAGGGAAGGGAAGGGGATAATACCAAGAAGCCAGCAGAGGTTTATCTACAGAAGTAAAGTAAATCACCTGTCTTATAGAAAAGGGACAGGGGCATGGCAAGGTACAACCCCTGGTTGTTGATGAAAAGCCTGGCTACACCACAGTATGGATTAATATTTCCAAAAAGTGAGAGCATTAAAGTAAAAGAAAATGAAGGATAAATGGAAAAAAGAGAATAATCCCTTTTAATTCAGGGGCAGGTTTAGAAGAACCAAAGGGAACTTAAGAGAAGGGAGTGAGTGAACCATTAGTTAGGAAGGACAAGAAAAGTCCCCTTAAGCAGAAGATGGCAGAAAAAGGGATATAAAAGCACAGAGTCATACGTGTTATTTATGTGGGCAGGGGTGACTGAAGGAACACTGGACTCAACTGCCCTTTTTGGGAGATGAATGGGATGCTGAGGTCCACATGCCTGTCTTAGCAAGAAAACAGGCTAGACCTCCCACCTCCCAAGCTAACTGGGAGGACTAATCTAATTTGTTGGGACTTCTAGCTAGTCCAGAAAATTTTAAAAAGGCTTAGTGAGAAGACAAACCCTTAATAAGGCACATGAGAAATTTGCTAGGGTAGTAGGCTCAGAGTCCCCTGAAGGCCCCTCTCCACCATATCCATACTTTGAATTGAAAAACAGTTTACTCCATCAAAGTCTCCATGCTTCCACAGGCTGTTGCCCTTTCAAAGTTTTGTATGGGAGATGCCCCTGAGAACAAAAAAGTCTGGAAGGAAACGGAGGCTATTTAGAAATGCCATGGAACACTATCCACATTATACAAGGGAGAGTGCATATAGTACTGCCAATAGTCAAACAGCACACAGAGAAGAGTCTGCAAAACCAACATGGAGTATGTAACTAGGATACCCATTTCGGAGAATAACTGACCAGGAAGCAAATTTTGGTACTATTCTCCTTCGGGTGAAACCAATTTCTAGCCAAATGGCAGGGCTCATACAAGGCCCACGAAAGGTTAGTGAAGTAAATTATTCAGTAAAACAGATAAAGAAGAGTTATAATGAACTAATATATTACATTATTTATTTATTTATTTGTTGGTTGTTAACAGGGTTAGTTCAACTGAGCCAAAAAGGTCTATTTTCAGTGGAGACCCGAGGATAAAGGCTCCAAGTATACTACTAACAAGCAAGTATGAAAACAAATACAATTGGAATATCTACAGTTACACAATACAGTAAAGTTAAAACCATTGCATACAGAGTTTAAATAAGACTGACAGTCTGATACTAGTGAACATAGATAGGGATAAACATATAGGTTATTTAGAGCAAAAGACAGACAGAGTTTGGAATAATATATTCTGGTCTATAGCATAACAGTCATTATTCATATTACATAAAATTGTATGTACAGTAGTCTGTTGATAGCTTGTGATGGTCCTACTGGAGGATTCTATTATCTGAATCTGAAATAACTATATACAAGAAATATATGTATAATAAACTGTTGACAGCTACTTATAGGCCCTTCAAGAGGTCTTTTATAGTCTACTGAAGCTTAGATGGCTATAGATATAAATAGAGTATAAAGGGAGATAGATAGAAGAGGGGTGTATTAGATTAGCCCCGGGATTCATGAAGCTTGCGCCAGGCGCACGCATAGCGTAGGCGTTATAACGCCAAATACGGCCGCCAAGCGATTCAGGTATGATCCAATTCCACGTGCACTAATGGCATACACCAGATCTGCGCAGCCCCTGGAGTAGGTATGCAAATCACCCCATGTGCAGTGTTGCACCATGCAAATGAAGGCATATAGCCATTCATGAAGTGGTGCAGGCGTAAGCCCACAGAAATGTAAACCAAAAAACACGGTTTACATTTTCCCAAACAGAACATCGGAGCTATGGAAGAGGGCCAGACCCAGGTATCACAATGTTAACATATGCCAATGGCAAAATACACAGCCAATGGCATAAGAAAAGATGCACAACACGTAAATAACAACATTTAATGTCATGTCCACAGTAACGCACAGCAGAACCGCAGGGCATGTGTGCGGAAGCTGTAACATAAAGAAATAATATAAAAATGTCATAAAATCGCAACATAATAGAAATCAGGTTTACAGCATAACACACAATGGTAGGCATGGAACACCACAACCAAGGTGCAAGGGTTGCTAAGGGCTTGCGATAATGTTCGGCGCGGTAACTATTAATTAGTAGTCAATGCCATGCAAATGAGGCAGATAATACTGCATCGCAAATGTCCTGCCGGAGGAAGGTTGTACCATACAGCGCAGTGGTACAACGCCGAGGAGTGGCTCAGAGGAGATACATGACATCAGCAGAGGGGTGTGCCACTGTAGCACTAAGCACATTGGAGCATTGCAAATCTGGCCTGCCCGTTGCTAAGCAAAGCTGAAGGATAGGGGTGGGGAGGAATCATTTAGCTGAGAGCACACATGGTGGCCAAAAGCGCATGTGTACGAGGATGAAAACGTGCCCAAAACCCAGTAATCGGATTCATGCGCCGCAAACAATAGCAGAAACAGGAAGGTCAGGGGAAGAAAAGGAAATGCCGAAGTAGGATAACTGGAGTACTAATGAGCAAATAACACCAATCAACCCATGAAGGCCAATCGACGGCAGCTGGCAAGTCCGCTTGCAGAAACCTGCAAAACAGGATAGGGGAGGCATGTGAATGTAAAGAAAGGAGGAGAGGTATTGGATTGCAAAGATAGGAGACCTGACACAGCAGAGCAAAGAAAACCGACAGCAGACTGGCAGTAGCACACATAACGCAAGACACGCCAGGTCCAGGAAAGTACAAATGAAAGTAGGCTGCAGGATGCACGCCAGAAAATGGTAGGTGCAACGTGCAGAAATGTAAAGGGAAGGTCAAGAGGTAATCCACGGCAGGCTAATGTAATTCAACACCAAAGGCACCACAATAGTAGTTCCGGCAGTAAAACACATAACATAACCTGTAGCTACGAATGTACATACACACCCTATGACATCATTGGTGTTCACAGCACAATAGTATAAAGTGTGAAAGCACCCAACACACAACTGTGTATTCCCAAACACCGCATCATAGGTGTAAACACATGGGGAACTTTTAAAATGTACATGTTGGGAGCTGCCATAGCTGTGATTCATCAGCATGTGTTAGAGACTGACGGTGTTGTGGAGGATGATGCCGACAACCACCACAGGCCTCAGAGGAGAAGGAGAGTGTTCAGACCAAGGGTAACCTACCAGGGGCTACATGACCTGGAGATAGTAGAGCGTTACAGGGTGGACAGGGACATTTTACAGCAAATAGTGGAGCTGTGCCGGCCATGCCTGAGAACCAGAAACAACAGAGGGGAACCCATACCAGTGGACATGAAGGTATGTGTAAGCCAGCGAATACTGGCCACAGGTACCTTTCAAAGGCCAACTGGAGATATAATGGGTATCTCACAGGCATCAGCATCCAAGGTACTACACCAGTTTCTGGATGCCATGTTACCACATGCCAATGAGCAGATATACTTCCCCAGAACTCAGGAGGAGTTGGCCAGCAATATGCATCACTTCCACCATGTGGCACAATACCAGGAGGTACTGGGTGCGATAGACTGCAAGAACATACAAATCAAGTCACCACCCGGTGAGCAGGGTATGCACTACATAAACCACAAGGGATTCCACTCCATCAACTGCCAGGTCATGTGCAATGCCCAGGGCATTATCATGGATGTGTGTGCTGGCAGCCCTGGAAGCTACCATGACTCCCATATCTGGCATGCCTCACAGCTGTAGCAGGTATTTGTCAGGGGGGACATCCCCCATGGCCATCTTGTGGGGGATGCTGGCTATGCACTGGAGCCGTGGATGATGACTCCCATCAGAAATGCACACACACCCATGCAAGAACGCCATAATGAGGCACATGCACAAACCAGAATCATCATAGAGCATGTGTTCGGGATGCTGAAATCACGGTTCCGGTGCTTGGATACATCTGATGGAGCCTTGCAGTACTCTCCAGGCACATGTGCCCACATCGTCATAGTATGTGCCATGCTACATAATATGATCCTGCGGAAGCAGCTGCAGCAGGGACAAAATGGTGAAGGCCCTCATAGCCCACCGTAATTGCCAAGGCCAGTACAGGCACAGAGGGATTCAGACCATAAACACACTGTGCCAGCCCCAGTAGGTAGACAGAGGCGTGCACAATATGCCTACGCCTTGGCAAAGAGGGAACGTATAGCACATACTCTGACCGTGTAGGCCCCTACAGACTGACACCTCTCCACCTGCACACACAGTAAAATGGATGGCACACAAACATGACCACCTATAAATTGTAATGTATAGGTGGCCCAATGTGTGACTCCTACATAGGCAGCCCTCAGACATTGTAAACACAACAGCCAGTGGAACACGGAATGCCAACACCTGAACAGTACATGAGTCTTACAGCATATGGTGGTGCTGTGTGGTATATATGTATATATATATATATATATATATATATATATATATATATATATATATAGATAGATAGATATATAGATATATGTACACATATGCATATATATAATACAGATAGAAAGGGCACTAGAGGGATATATGGTGATATAGATGGATTCAGCGATATCTGCAAATATGATAGATAGTTCAGTGACATTCATAACATCTTGGAGGTACAAATAAATAGGATACCGCCAACCATGGAATGTGTAACATACCGACATGCATAACCAAGAGGCTGAAAGACCGATAGAACACAGTACCGGAACAGTACATCCGCGAGTAATAGTATGATGATATGAAGGGACGGTTAGTCACCTCTGACAGTGTCGCGGTCCACGTAGGTACTGTGTTCAACTGTGTCTGTGAGTGCCGTAGTCTGTGTAAGTGTGCGTTGAGGGTGCCGTGTGCATTTCTGTGTGACTGTAATGTGTGTGTGTGTGTCCGCAACATGTGTATGTTGGTGCCAAGTCAGAGGCAGATCAGTATGGTAGGTGTGGGTATAGCTAGCCATAGGCATACGGTTACTACCTGTACCGCAGTAGGATGGACATCCCCACCCTGGGCATGTGTGTCCTGATATAAAACAGTACAAAGGGCAAATATCCGAGATGGTAGGACATAAATATGTCCCATATATAATGTAACAGTCGTATTTAATAGTTATGCCTGTATGTAAGAAACTTAAATGTTACATGCAATATGATAAGTATCCAAAGTCACACAACAATAGGTATATAGTGAGGATAAAAGTATGTGCTACCTGTGTACTGACCGTGGCTACATGTTGGCCTGTAAACACCGCTTTGTGTCCCGTAAGTGTCCAACAATGACCATAAGATAAGGTGGCAACCCATGGCAAACAGGATCTTTTAACAACACAACCACAATGACTGCAAATATCTGGGACAAAAATACAAGGGATAGCTGTCACCTACACATATCCCCTGATATATCGCTGCAATTACAGAGGTATACAAGTAGCAAGCTCACCTGCAGACGATATAGAAACCAATTAACAACGGCCCAACGTACAGTCCCATAACATAAGTCTACTAACTGTTAGCTCTCTAATTAGGGACGGAGCCCACACACATATATACAGATTATGTAGAAATGCAAGGCCAGCAAACCGTATATGTTACGTACAACCACCGACATCCCCCACACTAGAAACTAAAGCAATACAAACTGTAATAGCAGCACAAACATCCAGTCAGTCAATTACATCTGCAGAACCCTCAACATACCATGTGAGAGACACAATTAAAGGCGACATGCAAAATTGCAGGTGTTGTATAATGGAACAAACAGCCATGTTACAGGTTTTGATTGCAATACTCCGTTATCAGAAGTCGGGATGACAGGTACACCCACATGTTGAACCAAATACTCTACCTGTCACACACAATCCACGGGGGACATGAATCCAAACTCTACTTGTCTCCATGCATAGCAGTTGCAGTTACTCATAACAAAACACAATGCAGACCGTCTCCCCAAAGGTAGGGCAAATAGGCAACGCCCAAGTGGAGAATCCAATTATACCCCACTGTCGCTGCGTAATTGGCGAATGGAGTAGCTGCACAGCTGATATGCAAGTAATTAGTCACTCAGGAACACTAATTGGTGGGAAGAATCCACATGTTTCAGGTATCAACGTATATAAGGATGACTTGCCAGACATTCAAACCGTATGCTCATACCGTATAACAGTTGAAACACTGTGAGAGAGATAGAAACAAAACGCCGTAACGACAACAAGGTTTGTAGATTGCCCGATATGTAAGGTTATGTATAGCATGATCTGTATCAATTAGTTTTACTGTATGTATAGCCTGGTTTGCATTAATTAAATGTGTCTGCAATGCATAAAGTGGGGAAAGGTATTTATGTAGTGATGTCTTGCTGAGCATACTAACGCTTGTAGAATCTGTGCGTCCAGCAGTGGGACACAAGGTACACAGCACAGACACCACAAGGGATGCTACATGAGGCCATTAAACAGAACAATGCCATACAACCCACCGTCAGTGGTAGGGTATGTCCAACAAGGATGTGCCATAGCAGGGGATAGTATATGTTGATATACTGTCACAGCATGCATGTGTATGGGCATATAATGTTAATCACATATGTAAGGTGGTCCCGCTGAGCAAGTATGCTTTGCATTATGGGATACTATGTGAAATATGTGTAATGTATAGTATTATAGGTAGATATGACAGATATTCTACACAGCATAACAGGCATATCATGCATACCACAGGTATCGTCTATTGGTATGTACAATAACAGGATACATATGGCCTGTAGGTATGGGACATAGTAATAGCATGATAGTTAATCTAAATGGAAGGACTACCAAGTAACCATGCACAAAGGATATGTAATAGCTGCACAGGTGCATAGTGGGGTACTATGCAGTCTGGCAAGTCCATGTGTAAGCACAACTACAGTGTTCACACTAGTGGCACCTCTCCAGGGTAGTGTCCTGTGAAGAGCAGAGCCAGGTGTCACCTGCACCACTGCACAGTACAGCCACTGCAGTGATCCCAGGCCTACATGTGTCTCCCAACCACCAAGGGAGGTATCACATGAACAGTGCTACTGAGTGTCCCTGCGTGATGTACATAGGACTTATGTTCCACAGCATGATGAGTGTCTGGTTTGGGAATGTAACCCAGAAGAACATCCCACTCATTGTGGCGTGTGTGCACATATCCATGAGCATGTTGCTCACAGTGGCCTCTGCTTATGCTGCATATGAAGAGTATATCCATCAATAATGTTGTGGACATGGGCCCTGTCTGATCAGCAGAGGTCACCCTTGAGTATGTAGTATGCAAATGTGTACAGATGTGGTGTCCAAAGTGCAGCCGCATATTTAAACTGTCGGAGCTCAGTAAACATCATGGCGTGTTAATGTTGTGGCATGTAAAGCTGTAGCTGTTGTGTAAGGTACACCCTAAATGGGGTGGTGTACCCTTGAATGTGTGTAGATGTCCTGAGTTCAGAGGTACAATGGGTGCCTATGTACCAGTTACACACCCAGTACAGATAGGTGTGGCCACGTAGGAGGATATCCATGCCACAGTGGCAATACAGTAACCACAGGAGTGGGTGCGACATATGTGTGTACTGCAAACATGTAGAATGTGATATGTATGTAAGGGACTACCATCCATGTGATAGTCAGTGGGTGAATGGTGTAATGCAAAGGTGATGTGCATGCACCTTGTGTCATGCAGCTTTATGCCATGATAGTCATATTATGTATCTGTCACAGCGACACCCGTATGGTTGGAGTCAGTATCAGCTGGTGGAGCAATCATGGTGCTTGGTATGTAGGGGTTCTAAAGCTAGGCAGGAAAGTCCCCTGTGCCAGCCTGTTCTGCAGGGAAGCATATACTGAACATGAGGGGCCCTATGACTGAGGACCATGGTATGCCAAAGTACCTGACATGTAGTAGGTACTATGGTATGCTGGCCTCACTGTGTGTCCTGTCCATGAGCCACATAGCATAACATCCTGAGACACAGGGTACGATGTGCAGGTGGATGTGTATGTTGTCAATACCAGAATGGGGAATGGTGCTGAAAGGCAATGAGAGGACAATGTAGGATGTGTGGACTCCCGTACCATCAGCAACTGCCCTGGTAATTGTATGAAAGGAGTCCACCATGTGTAGGGGCCATGCTCTGGCCTTAACAAGCCCAACCCGGGTGGCAGCAGAGGACGGGAGACCAACAATGTCTCTGAGAATGACGTCCTTGATGATGTGCCCCATAGCCATGCAGAACAGTCCAGTCAGGTGTGTAGGACTATAGTCCCACTCGTACAATGCGGTGCCACCTATGTGTAGTGTGATAAATGCTGCTGTGTGCCATTCAGGGTCTACAATGTCTGAAACAAGGCTATTACTGAATATGGTGGCCTAGTGGGGAGACATGTAATTCAGAGGTTGTTGGACATCACAGCCTGGGATGTCGGAAAGGTGACATGGGGCCAGTGTCCCAGGACATATAGAGTGTAGGTCAGTACTGTGTAGGTGTGACCACAGGGACACCACAAAGTTCATGTATGGATTGCGGCCCTGTAGTGAGTGAGAGGGTGTACTGTCAGCATTGAATCCATCCTCCAGCATGTTGCCAACAATTCCTGGGTCTGCAATGTTCCTGAGTGACTGTTTTATGTGACAGCAGATGTGGGTGTTGCCATCGAATGCTGACATACCACCATAATGCCTGGTGGTACACCCCGGAATGTGTGTCAGTCATGTTTACGTAGCTAGTCTTGGAGTATGTGATGAGGGACCCTGTGGCCCCACCACAGCTGACCAGTGAGCCATCCCACACATGGGAATGTACACCACTGTGCAACAGCCTACACCTGTTGTTGTACATCATATGTCCATGGAACATGACCACCAGAGTGGCGTCTGTTATCTGGTGTGTACCATCATGGCTCTGTGTGGAATAGCATGATCCATGCAGTTGTGTACATGCTAATTAAGTGCACTGGGGTATGTGTCAGCATTTGTATGTGCATTGTCCATCTGCACGGGTGTCATGATGTTAACAACCGCTGTCAGCAGACGTCTGTAGTAGGTGTTGTAATACACATGTACTGTGTATGCTGTGATGGGTGTGTTGCCGGGATGTGGCTAACAAGGTAGATTAGCATATGTTCAGAATCCACCAATGAGGGGATAACACCATGTGTGTAACACCAGTCACATGGTGGCAGTGTTCATGCCAAGGGTAATGTAGGTCTTGGAGGTGTTGTGTATGTGTTGATCCAGCAGAGCGGAGGGTATGACTCATGGATGTGTCGGTACATGAGTGGCTATCCCAGTGAAGTGTGGGGGAGTGTCAGTCACACATCAGTAGTAGCTGAGGCCCACTGTCCACTATACCACCATAGAAGGTATGTTACCCGTGGGGTATGATGTTGACTCTGTCGCTTGTTACAATGTGTATAGCGGTCCCGGACATAGTTAGTTGCACGTGGAGCACCTCTGATGCATTGTGCTAAGTAACTTGCCAGGATGTGTGCAAAACATGGTGGGATATGGGAACCCCTCAGCTGTGGGTGTGCCGGTCCAGGTATGTGCCTGAAAGGTATGGTCCGTCTATAACCTGTCATTGCAGGTGTGCTCTGCAGAGCCTAGAGGCAGGTCCCAGTCACTGCAGAGATGTTGGAGTGGTGCATTATAAGGTGTGCCTTGCCTGCGTGCATCACAGGGGAAGATGCAAGCAATGTGTCACATGACCCCATGTCACACATGCTAGTTACCGCCCTGCCGGTGACAGTTATTGGAAACTGTGCAGGACAGGCAGTATAGAAGCAGCAAGAGCCTTACATGTGAGCTGTACTCCCAGGGCCGACAGGTGCAAGTCATCTGTGCCACAGCATTGTGTTTGACCAGGACAGTCATAGCGGACAGATACCACATGCCTGTGGAATGACAATAGGAGCATAGGCAACTGTTGAAGTGACACAGTCGGTCATTGTACAGAGGTATCATGTCCGGACAAATGCAAAATGCTCCCCAGGGCTAGGCCCACACCCTCAGGGCTATAAGACTGGTGAGCTATTGCATGTCCCTGCACACATAGTCTGTGAAGTGGCATCACAGGGCAGTCACACTAACATGGCGAATGACAGACATATCGTACCTGGTGAGGTGTGGCATGGGTGCATAGGTTATGTTGCAGAAGCAGTTACCCGACAGCAAGATGTAAGTGACTAAAGCCTTGTGTAGCCTGCTGTGTGGAACTGCAGTGTGACACCCTACAGAGTCAGCTATGACTGGTGTGTTGTGAATGTTATAACACACTATTGGCTGTATGTGGTGGGCACACATGAGTCTGTGGGCTATAAGCTGGTGATGCTGTCTTCCATGATGGGGGCTACCTCTGGTGCCTACAGTGAGTATGGAGACATACTGCACAGGTTGTCCTAATAGGTGTGGCCAGTGGTGTAGATTATGTGAGACTATGTGATGGGTGGGGTGTGTTGCGAATGTTACACATCCCCAAATGACTGTCAGGTGCAGTCAGGGTTGGTGACAGCATTACCCCCAGCCATAGCTGTCAGCCTCCTGTCCCCAAAATGAGGAACATTAGCCCTCATACCGTGTGATAAATGGGCGAAATGTGGAACACTTACAACTGGCTTACTAACAGCATCAACTAGGAAGGGCATATGATGGCTAAAATAGGCTGGTTTTCTGTATAAAACAGATATTCCAATGAATTAATATGATTCTCATCTATCTAGCCATGGCTAGCAGGTAAACTATGTACAACAATGAATGTGTGACAGACCCTTCCAGTGTGGAACCTTGAGGAACATGCACCTTTGAGAACCCCAAATGAGGTACGTTCCCCGTAATGAGGTACACCTGAGAGCTATGGGCCCAGCACGGCTGCAGATGTGCATCCCCCACAGGCTGTAGTGACGTATGTTGGGAGGTGAGCATTGAATGTGTACATGAAACAATTGCTCTATTGCCACATGTATGACATATCCCTCATATAGACAGGCTGTAGTACTGGTACGTGACAGTTGGACATGCCTGTATATACAACCATGTCCCACAGGATATGTGCGTTACATGTGTACAACAGCTGTCGTACCTTAAGCAAGCTTGGAAGTGTAGGACAGCCAGTGTACCTGTGGGAAATGGTGTGGAATGGGCGCTATAGTAATCAGTAGCTCATGGCATGCTCACATGTTCTGAACAAGTGCCTAGCATGACCATACAATACAGATAGGGTGTTGGATAATATCAACCCACAAGTGGTGATGACAGTCATTTAGGGTGGCACCGCAGTATAACCCTACTGAGTATGGTGTGCATGTCCATGAACCATTAGCACTGTAGATGTTAGCAGTACAGATGTACAAGATAGCACGGATATTTGATTACAAATACCTTTGCATGTCACAGGAGTGTTCCACCAGTGACCTGTTGACAGACTCACAACTACAAAAGGTGCAAGAGTGACATGTGCACAGCACATCAGTGCCAGATACAGTAGAACAGAGTTAATGTGTTTACCCCACCCTCATTGTAGCCCATACCACACAGACAAATGTTAGGCATCTGTGTATGTAAGGCTGTGAATGGCCATGACCTATCAGTTTAGCTGTGTCAGTGTTGTGAACAACATACAGAATGGGCTGTGTGTGCGAGGTGTGTGACATATGTGCACAGTCTGATGGATGATACCAGCAGTGTCACCTCTAGGTGAACATCCCTGTACCCATAAACTACTACCTAGGCTGTGGTCAACATTATGGACACTGTGTAAGGGATGGTGCTGTGCAGTGCACCCCCCCGACATGGTGACGTCTCCAGGCCCCTTAGGTAGTCATCTGAGGTACTCATGTCATGTCAGGGTGCCATCCATGAGCACAGAGATCACTGGCCAGGCATATACAGCACTGTGGTGATCAATATTGGATCCCATACCACCTGTAAGGGGTAATGGCTATGCATGGATGTGCGATACCAGCCTTCACAATCCACACCTCCACTATGCAGCATGCCGTCTACCTTGCAGAAGGACATTTGCTACACCATGATAATGGACATGTTACATGTCCATATCCTGATCTATATGACATATGTCATGGACAGCCACTGTCCTAATACTAGGATCGCCACAGGCTGGACAGATCCCTGTGCCATATATGTGACATACTCCTGCCATACCATGCAACCCTGTCCATCAAAGCTGCAGATGTCATCCCAGTCATACATGGTGTGATGGCCGCATGGTAGATGTACTATCAACTGACTGGATCGGTAATGTGGCACTGATGCAGCTTGCGGTGGCACGATGGCCATCTGTAACAGCATGGAAACCGTGCCCGCACATGCTATGGTTGATGACCATTCCTGCGAATGTCATCTGACTATCCATTGTCCCATGTCTCTCACATGTGTAATACAGGCGATCCGTGTCAGGATGTTGAACAGTTGTACAGTGCTGTGTAGATGTATATGGCAAAACACATGCATGTACAGGTGTCCATGCATATGTGTGCATTGTCACTGCTCAAGTCCATTCCGGCTGTGTCTGTGTTGATATGTGACATATACACAGCATCCAGGCCAACAGTAGTACCGTGGACACATCGAGGCATGTGCAGATAGGTAAGAACACAAGTGCAGGCAAATAGACATGCCCACAGCAAGACAGCATTTACATGGAGTATGAACACTGTAATCAGGTGACACACATATATGGTGATGATATTCAATGCATAATAGGTGTGACATGTGTGACACAAACACGTTAGTCGTGTCAGTGTTATGGTGCTTTGCAAAGATAACTGTGCAGATGCAGTAGATGTCATAGAAATGTATGTGCAGCAGTATCTCTGTACATCTCTGAAACTGTGACCTGTCACCATCATTATGTTTTACAGATAATGCCCCTTACACGCCTCCCAGCATACACCCGCCAGGAGGATGATGTCCTCATCCCACAGCTCCATGACAACTATGACTTGTTGTTCAGCCATGTGCCACAGCATGCCCAGCAGCGGGATGACCTGTGGCAGGATCTACGCAGGAGGGTGAACGATGTGGGTGGCCATAACCGCACCTACCAGCAGGTGCGCAGACACTGCACGGACCTGATACGACATGCAAAACAGCGTGCCACTGCAATCACCAGGGAACAAGGTGGAACAGGTGGTGGGCCTCCAACCCAGCCCCCACTCACACACACCGACGAGCTACTGGCCAATCTGGGGACACCCAGGGAACAGCATCCAGAAACACTAGCTGCCATCGTGGAGGTGGGTGTCTCCCAACCAATGAGCCTGGAATTGCCTGGTAAGTCAGTAATGCACATATGGCTATTATATCCCATGTAGTTGCATGTGCCACTGTACATTATGTAAAGTAACAACATATGCCAGGTATGTGGACACACATGCTGCATAATACAGTATGTTACGTTGTGTATGCACACATGTGCATACTATATGCTATTACACAAGTGAATGTGTGCACATGCACAGTGCAACCTGTGGCTGTCATACAGTCATGGATAATGTTCATACTGGTGTGTCACCCCTATACAGGTACCTCTGGCATGCCGCACAGACATGGGTCTGTTGCAGGTGAGACTGTCATCAGTATCAGGCATGTTACAGTGTAGATCTATTTGCCATGTGGCCAGTTAACACTTACACACCTGATGTTTGTTCCAGTCACGATATGCAGGTCGCACCACCATGCATTCACACATGCCACCCATGTGCAATATATTCAAACGTAATGATACACAGACTTGAAATCACTGTACTTGTCATTGCGACATGTGCAGTCAGCTGTGCATACAATGGTGGAGGTGTTCTACAATGGAGGCATATGTAGTATGCATTGGAACAACATGTGTGGTACGCACACAGTACCACATAGTGAGCTGTGATATGGGCAGCCACAAGTGTCACCATTGTGTCATATGCCCCTGCATTGGGTGCACACATTGTGATGTTCCACCTGACATGTCCCAGACATGTAGTGTTCTGTCTGCAATATTGTCACACTATTGCATGACCTATACCCCACATACCAAACATACAACCCGTTGTCTGCATAGCCCTGTGGATTGTGACATATCTGACATGTATGGGTGTATGTCATATGGGACCACACAGACATGTGGAGAAGATGCCCATCACACACAATTGGCCAACACATGTGCACACATGGCCATGGGGGATGGCCAAAGACATGTAGCCACACAGTACTTGGGATGTGTATACACCCTGTTGCACATTGTCCACACATGGTCCAATTATAGCCTTAGTTGACCGATTATACAGTTGATGTGGTACACTGGACAACCTAAAAGCCTGTGCACAGCTACTGGAGGTGTCACTGAAGTCTACCATATACGATCTGTCGAACATCATGACTGTGTTGCAGTTATGGCTATGCAATGTGTACATATTATGCATTCTACAGCAACATACATGCCTCATGTTGCCATGCAATGGCACAGTGTCTGTACTTTACACTGTATAGCAATGTAGATGGCTCACACTACCCTCCCATGCTCATGCACATTTGCTAAACATGCATTCTATCTGTAGGGCATACACACAACACTGCAATGTGAAGCCCATTATGATGCTGTACATGTGTCAGGTCACCATTGTGTTAAACATGTATGCATGTTAATGCACATGTCAGCAGATTACATGTCAAGGTCACGTCAGCCATGTGTACTGTTATCCTGTTCTGGGCCACATGGTGTATCACGGGGATGCATGCATACTACCATGATTGCGTGAACTGCATGGCTCCTGATATGACACCTGCTTACTGTAGTGTGCACCCCAGGGATGTATGCTTACTAACACTATTAATGCCTGAGCTGCATGCCCTCTGCTGTATCGCAGGTATGCTGCGTGCCATCTGACAAATCACATGCATGGTGTGTGTGTGTGTGTCTGTGTGTGTGTGTCTGTGTGTGTGTGTGCATCTGTGTGTGTGTGTGTGTGTGTGTGTGTGTGTGTGTGTGTGTGTGTGTGTGTGTGTGTGTGTGTGTGTGTGTGTGTGTGTGTGTGTGTGTGTGTGCGTGTGTCTATTGTACTTTACAGTATTTCTTTGCATTCACAGGTGATGTAGGTGTGTTACCCTCCTGCGGGCCATCTGATGTTAGTGTCCCCACAGATACTAGCAGTGATGAACATATGCATGAGGTACAGGCAGGGTTGTCAGGGGCTGAATCTGTGCCAATGGTTACCATCCCAGCTATGCTCCCCTCTTCCCTGCACACAGTTCTGCTGCCAACACATACCGCATCACCGGTGGCCATAGAGGAAGAACAGTCAGCGTCTGTTGGCATGGAACAGGAACGTGTGGTGGCTACAGAAGGTGTGTCTACACACCATGGTGTCAGTGTAATGACTGCAGATGTGCCACACAGGCATGTGGCTGGTGCTGCTCGTAGGAGGACCTCTGGCAGACATGCACCTGCAGGACAGAGCGCAGCAGCTGGTATCACCAGACGCATGTTCCAGACTGTAATGGCAGCACAGGCATGTGCTGAACGGCAGAACAGAGAAGGGCAGAGGGCTGCTATCCATACCCTAAATGACAACATCCAGGCATTGGCAAATGCTCAACAGCAGATTGCTAATATTCTGGATAGGCGACTAGGTGAAATGGTCAGAATCCTTGACCGAGGCATGGCAATCCGCGAGCGGGAGCTGTCTGTGCTGGAACACCTGGTAGGAGTGAGGTGTAGGCCACGTGGACGTAGGCCAGCAACACCACCTAGTGTAGGTCGACGTGAGCATGCCACCTCACATGCCCGCTCCCATAGTGCTGGTAGCAGTAGCATTGCAGCTGGTGCTGCGCTGTCAACACCAGGACACAGCTGGCCACGTGGACGTGGCCCTGGACGGTCTCAGTGGGGACACGGTTCCAGTGGACATGTGTCATCGGACAGTAGCCACTCTGTACCTCCACCTGGTAGTGCCCGTGCAACCCCAGGCAGGCACAGGTCACGTGGCCGTGGACAGAAACAGTGAGCTGTACAACCTGCACTGTACAATCTGGGGCTGTCAATTATACCCCGTGTAGGCATCACAAATGGCAGAACTGTGTACACACATACACGCACACAGCAAACACAACTGTAGGGCTCCACAACATCCACATGCATTCTGCACAGACATGTCCAGTCAACTCACCGGCCCTTACACACACACATGATGTTATCCATTGGTGCAGCCTATGCCCCTGGCAAACATATCACCCTGTGCATATGATGAAGCCTGTGCCGCATCCCTGTCATCCACACCATCGTTGCAGGGTTATGCACAAATATTCTGATGCATAGCGTGAACTGCATAGTGAGAGGTGTATGTAATACCTGTGTATGCATAGTGAGGGATGCGTATGTTGCAGTGGTTGTGTGTGAATACTGAGTTGTGTATGTGACATAGGTTGTGTACTGTCGACATGCACCAGTCACACCATGTAGTGCAGGTGCAGCATGCATTGTGATGTGTTCACAGTATGTGTCTCGGTTGCATCTGTAGCACCATGTTGGTTGTGATACCCTGGTTCCCTCCTATGGTGTACTTGCATGTGCCTACAGGTAGCAGTGTTTGCAGTCCCCCACGTGTAACTGTGGAGTATACACAGGCACATCTGGCAATATCAGCATGCTACATGTACCCTCATCCTGACAGTTGGACACACCAACATGACACAGATGTCCGCACATATGCTGCACCTGACGCATGTGGTCAGTGCCACAGGCTACACTGGACAGAGACATGACATACATAGCAGGACACATTACAGGTATGGTGACATGGTGCAGGGGTTGTACACAGCGGCCTGGCCAATGATGATGTGAGGTGTCACTTGGTAGCTGGAGGCCACACTGTGCAGCAGTAGGACCCAGTAACAGTATGTGAACATGGCCGCATTCATGGGGTGTACACCACTATAACGCACACCCCATAGTGTGCAGCTGGGGACCCTTGCCTGTGTGGTCATCACCCTCACAGTACTATGCACCCACATGACGTGTCACAGAGAAGGGACATGTACAGGTAGCCAGTATGGCTGGACCTATGGCATCAACAGGGTTGTGCAATGCATCACCATTACGGGTTAGTCAACACGTGGGGCCAGTGATAATTTCCCACCGTATATTAGCATACACACTCACACCAAGCACCAGACATATATACAGACACACACACACACTGTGGTGACCACACATGTGTATATGGACAGCCGATGTGTGTGATGCACCTCACCGGCGAACGTCATGCTTCCCACACTGACGTATGTACAGATCTCTACAATGGTGTACAGGGATGTGTAGCAACTGGGACATATTCCCCGCGATATGTGGCATCCCTGGTCACACATTCGGACACACATGGCAGTGCTGGGAATGATACACCTGCCATATGATGACACGTTTGATGGACATGCAGCGGTATTGATTGCATTATGTGTACCAACTCTATATCTGGCAAATGTGCTGCTATATACACACAGGAGGTTGTAGTTGTTACAGGTGCCATATGACATATAGTTGTTAACACCTGACCGCTGTGTATGCATTATGTCAGCACCGTCACATAACAGTGACATAGCGTACAGTTAGCACATAGCATGATAGGATGGTGTGTGACACAACTGTGAGCCACCCCCTGCACACATACATCTAGACAGGTGGTTCACCACGTTATGTACACACATACCTCCATACGTGCTGTTTGTATGTCACCGTATACAGATGTCAATGATGGGTCTGCATTGTGTCTGCATGTTGTAGGTAGGTGCAACTATGTTACGGACATCGGCCACTGCACATGCATGTTTGCTGCATGCACAGTACAGATGTCACATGTGTCTCCTGTTGCCATGTTTGTATGCATTGCTATTGTTGGACATGTGTGTTGACATACATAACACATGGACTGCGGTATGATATCACGGGTGTCACAGGCGACCAGTACAAGGGTATGTGTCCCGGTCAACACTGCTACCCCCTGTAGTATGAGCATTCAGCAGACATGGGCCCATCTTCAATTCACTTGTGTAGCATTGATTAGGCCAGTGTTATGCACAAGGTACATCAAAGGCCATGTATGTATGTGTTGTGTGTGCAGTCCATGCACACATCCACACAATCAGATGTATGACATACCCAGACATGTGTCCATTGGTGTACAGCAACAGTCAGGTGTCACAGCTGTGTAAGGGCCATGGTATGTCTTGAACCGACCTGTTCATGTATACTGGTATCATTGCAATGCATAACACCTGTTGGATCCCTGTTGGTACGTGTGTACTCTGCACAGCTGGTGTACACCACTGTACAGCCCAGTGGTCATGTATCACATGGTGTTGTGGGACCGTAAGGCTGTGTAGTGCTGCACCAACGACATGGTGCTGACTTGACAGCTACAGTGTACACTGCAGTGTGTACATGTGTGACCTGTGACAGCTGTGATGGCAGCTGTGTGTACAGGTCACTGCATGTGTGACCGCCCTGTGCGTGAGGGCAGTTATACATTACTGTGCCCTTCTGTGTGTACACTCCATCTGCATGCAAGATTGCCCTTTGCAACTGCTAAGTGTGTGAGCATGCCCAGTACGCCGTTGTATAGATGGACACACAGTACATTCGACACTGCGCCCTTCGGCGATTAGACTCTGTGTGCATGCAAGATGGCCCTTTGCAACTGCAAAGAGTGTGAGCATGCCCAGTATGCCATTGTCTGGATGGACACACAGTACATTCCACACTGCACCCTTCCGTGATTAGACTCCGTGTGCATGCAAGATGGCCCTTTGCAACAGCTGTGTGTGTGAGCATGCCCAGTATGCCATTGTGTAGATGGACACACAGTACATTCAACACTGCGCCCTTCCGTGATTAGACTCCGTGTGCATGCAAGATTGCCCTTTGCAACAGCTAACTGTGTGAGCATGCCCAGTGCGCAGTTGTGTAGATGGACACACAGTACATTCCATACTGCGCCCTTCTGTGATTAGACTCCGTGTGCATGCAAGATGGCCCTTTGCAACAGCTAAGTGTGTGAGCATGCCCAGTATGCCGTTGTGTAGATGGACACACAGTACATTCCACACTGCGCCCTTCCGTGATTAGACTCTGTGTGCATGCAAGATGGCCCTTTTCAACTGCTAAGTGTGTGAGCATGCCCAGTACGCCATTGTGTAGATGGACACAGTACATTCCAAACAGACATGTGATACTAAGCATGTGGGCATGGCCAGTGACATCTTGTATAGCCATGGTGGTCATCCAGGCACCAGATGTCCAATTTCAATGTCACGATGGATGCCTACATTGAACACACTTGTTGCTCTCTCGAAGGGTGCACTGTCTGTGGCGCATCCCATATCTATTTAGTGTTGTTGTGCTCCGTAGATATTTAGTTGGCCCGATGACAGCACTGCCGTGTTTGTGTACATCTACCTTGGGATGGTAATATGCTTTCAGACCGCTCACTCTCTAAACATTCCCTATCAGCATCTTTGCCTTTGTGGATGATGTCACCCACCTAGAAGTATGCCTTTGGGAGTGCTTTGTTCAATAATCTCGGTAGCGCGTTCTGTAAATACGTAATGCTGTAGTGTGTTAGAGTAGGTAGGTGTATGTTCAACTCTCGGCCCTTCCAAGTGTGTGTGTGTGTGTGTGTGTGTTTGTGTGTGTGTGTGTGTGTGTTTCCAGCTGCCTGGGGCTAATGAATTTTTCAACTTAATCATGCACTTAATTAATGTTTTAATTGTATAATGAAGCATGTAATGAATTGATCAGCTGATACTGTTTTAGTATATAAACCCTGCATGCACACAAGTAATTGTATCTGAAGAAGCTTGCTAGCAGCAAGCGAAAGCGCTTATTCATTTTTATTCATTCTTTGGAATAAAGTTCTTTATTGGAAAAGGTGTTCTCGTGGTGTATCCTGACTTGTTGCTTCTGGTGCATACTGTAAATGCGTAATGCTGTAGTGTGTTAGAGTAGGTAGATGTATGTTCAACTTCCGGCCCTTCCAAGTGTGTGTGTGTGTGTTTCCAGCTGCCTGGGGACACAGTAATGCTTTTAGATGTCTCACAACAGATACATTCCCTATCAGCGTCTTTGCCTTTGCGGATGATGTCACCCACCTAGAAGTATGCCTCTGGGAGTGCTGTGTTCAGTAATCTCGGTAGCGCGTTCTGTAAATGCGTAATGCTGTAGTGTGTTAGAGTAGGTAGGTGTATGCTCAACTCCCGACCCTTCCAAGTGTGTGGGTGTGTGTTTCCAGCTGCCTGGGGACACAGTAATGCTTTTAGATGTCTCACAACACATACATTCCCTATCGGCGTCTTTGCCTTTGCGGATGATGTCACCCAACTAGAAGTATGCCTCTGGGAGTGCTGTGTTCAGTAATCTCGGTAGTGCATTCTGTAAATGCGTAATGCTGTAGTGTGTTAGAGTAGGTAAGTATATGTTCAACTCCTGGCCCTTCCAAGTGTGTGTTTCTAGCTGCCTGGGGACACAGTAATGCTTTCAGATGTCTCACAACACATACATTCCCTATCGGCGTCTTTGCCTTTGCGGATGATGTCACCCACCTAGAAGTATGCCTCTGGGAGTGCTGTGCTCAGTAATCTCGGTAGCGCGTTCTGTAAATGCGTAATGCTGTAGTGTGTTAGAGTAGGTAAGTGTATGTTCAACTCCCGGCCTTTCCAAGTGTGTGTGTGTGTGTTTCAAGCTGCCTGGGGACACAGTAATGCTTTTAGATGTCTCACAACACATACATTCCCTATCGGCATCTTTGCCTTTGCGGATGATGTCACCCACCTAGAAGTATGCCTCTGGGAGTGCTGTGTTCAGTAATCTCAGTAGCGCGTTCTGAAAATGCGTAATGCTGTAGTGTGTTAGAGTAGGTAGGTGTATGTTCAACTCCCGGCCCTTCCAAGTGTGTGTGTGTGTGTGTGTGTGTGTGTGTATCTATATATATATATATATATATATATATATATATATATATATATATATATATATATATATCTTTGTAATATGTATGTGGATATTAGCACTATTGAATGTGCTGCATTGTCTGTACATGTTCAACTTGGATGTATCTGAATGTGCTATGGCTCTGTGATAGTGCACATACTGTGTGCTGTAGTGATCCTGGGTTATAGTTGTGTAGTGACCAGTTATTTTGTTGCTGGGTATTACCAGGGACATTGAAAACAATGATAGTACAGCACCTTTAACCGGTCATGTGCACATCTCAGCAGCAGTCAGCAGTGGTTATTACATTGGAGAATGACTATGGCTTATATACCTATGTATTACATGGCAATGCTATGCAAATCAGGTTAACATTACTGACACCCGTTTATCCACAGGTTGTGATACAGATCCCATGTATGTATGTGTATACATTACCAGGTGCAGGACTGGACTATGGTTGAATGCATGGAGGGGTGTCCATGGCCAGGAATGGTGATCTGTACAGCTTGGCAGGTACAGTCTGTGACTGTCCCACAACCTCCAGTATATGGCTGACACATACTGAAACAGTGTACATGCAGAGACACACATAAAACAAACAGCTAGGGATAACACATAACACACACACACATTGCATCAACATTGGGCCATGCAAAACCTGTTGTCCCTCACACACACACAAATGCATACATGTTGATTGGCTGGTTCACTGACAGGCTCTGGAAATGAAACTACATGCCCTGTGCATATGATGACACCTGTGCCACCTCTTGTAATGTGTAACATTGATGCAGGTACGGACTAACATGGTGCTGATGCACAGGGTGGCTTCATAGCACTGTAATAATGTTACAATGTTGTTAACACAAAGTGTGATTACCTTCTAGGTGTATGTAAGCAGGCATGATAAATTCCAGCTATGATCATCAATGTGGTCTAGTGTACAGCACTGTTAATTCTGAAGATGTATTATCCAACCATGTGCCATTTGACTGACGTGTGTAGTATTGGCAGCATGTGTTACACAGTGTGCAGTATGTGTGAGATGTGTGTAGTACAGATTCACATGTATCTATATGTGAACGTGGTGAGGGTGCACTGTCTGCATCCACATGTATAGTGGACACATTGGAATGGTGACATGCCCTGTATTTTACACTGTCAACACGTCATACTTTCTATTGGTGGCCAGTATGCATTATACTACACATATTGTTGTACTTGTCTACACATGTGTGATTGCTATGGTTTTACATGGTGCTGTGGGTGATACTGTTACTATCTGTCATAGTTTTGCATTATGGTAGTTGACACAACCTCAACAGTCTGAATTACCAATTGTTATATGATATCTTCACAACAGTCCCACACATGTAGGACACACAGTAGCATGTGGATCCTACATGTACTATACTATACCAGTTCACACTGGTATTGACCGCCGCACATTGCTGGGACCATTACTGTTTGACATGTAGCCATGTTAGTTACAAGCAAAGACAACAGGGATATTCCTGTCCACATCTGGGAATTCATACTGTGGCCTAGAATGCATTCTGCACATGACACAGTTAGTCTACACAAAGGTATCATACAGACAGATACGTGTTATCCAACCCATGCTGTACACCTATAAGGCTAAACAGAGTCAGTTATCCACATTTACTACACATACTTTACCAACAGTAACACATAGGTATTACACCCCAATATGTATAATGGATAACAATGTGTACATATAGATATGTGCTATGTCATTTGTCATTTGATATTTGCATTTACAATGGTATTGTGAAGTACATCACTGTATCACATATGCAATGAGAGTTCTGCATGCATATCCTCCAAGGTGGTTGTACAACGATGATGAATGTCCATTATTGACATACTTTGCTGTGTTTGAACTATTCTGCAGTATTACACATACATGAACAGTCACTCACACTATGTATATAAACTGTCGTGTGTGTGTCACAGATGACCTAGGCCACAGACAGTTCTGATACATGTAGTTGACAAGTGCGGTAATGCTCCACCAGATGTGTCCAGGCACCAGAACTGTGACTTGGCGACACATACACATGCTAGAGTAAGGTTTCTGTATGTGCGTGTGCCTCATTATGGCATTCCTGTTCATGTGTGTGTGCATTTCTGATGTGTGTCATCAGCCACAGTTGAACTGCACATCCGGCATTCCCCACTAGGTGACCATGAGGGTTGTCCCCATTGCCAAATGTTTTGTATAGCTGCGTCAGATGCCACATATCGGATGCATTGCGGCTTCCAGGGCATCCAGCACACACATTCATTATTACGGGCTGGCCATCACACACAAACCACCACTTCATGGAGGGGAAGCCCTTGTGGATGATGTAGGCCCTGCCACACTCACTGGCTGGTGCTTTGATGCATATATGCGTGCAGTGTATTGCACACAGTACTTTGGGTATTCCACTATTGTGTGGAAACGACACATATTGCTGCCCAATACCTTACGGGAATTGGGGATATATACATCATCACTGACATGTGCTGACATGGCATTCATGACCTGGTGCAGTACCCTGGATGCTGATGTTTGTAAAATCCACGTCATATCACCAATTGATCTCTGGAAGGTACCTGTTGCTGGTATCCTTAGGGCAACACATACCTTGGTTTCCACTGGGATAGGTTTCCCTCTGTTGGGTCTGTGTGTGAGACATGGCCTGCACAGATCCACAATCTTCTGCAGGAGGTCTCTGTCCACTCTATAGTGCTCTACTATCTCCAGCTCATGTAGCCCCTGGTAGTTTACCCGGTGCCTGCACACTACTCTCTGTCTACTCACTGTGTGATGCTGAGCGGCATTCACATTGGCACAACCCTCCACATGTTGCATATGTTGACGTATAATAGCAATGGCAGCCCCTAACATTATCTTGTCTCAGTTAAGCTTTTACAGTTTGCACTTCTCTTACTATACTACAGTGTTGCAGTGTGTCTGAGAATAACATGGTGGACTACTGTTTGTAGAGTTGTATGTGCTGTGCTGTGCTGGCCTACTGTACTGGCTGTGTAATATACTCAGTCTGATTGTTTCCACCTGCTAGCTATGGTAGTTCTCCTTGGTTAACTTACTGCTATTTGTTTACCTTCCTTTCCACTGTTTGTGTCCACAGTGAGCGGCGCCGCGCATAGGAGCACAGTGAAGTGCATATCCGCTTCCACGTGCGCACACAGGCTTATACATGTGTACAAACACTTACACTGGCTTACACAACATTACACGGGCTTCAACAATCTTACAGTAGCTTACTCGTTCTTCAAGAAGCGCACACAGGCTGACAAACATGCACACATGCTTACTCGGGCTTACAGGCTTGCACGGGTGCAAACACATTTCACCAGGTTTGCAAGGAACTTCAGTGATATCCATGGCATACACCATCAGTTTACTGACTTTACCTAGGATAAATCATAACACGCCTCTTCCACTGATGAGTCACTGACAGCAGACATGTGACACACTGCTCAAATAGGATTACAGTGTTTTATACATACACATTCATGATGTCACCTATCTTCTACGATGATAGACCCCTTCACCTACTCTTACACTGTAGGGGCTTGGCCCATATGGCATGACAAATTGTGCTTCACTATCCTCAGCCTCAATTGCATAGGATTGCATACTAATGCTTGGTTACATCTCTGAGTGTGCGCTTCCACACATAGCAACCACTACTCAGTAGCCATGTTGTCTTCAGCTTGCCATTCCCCTGCATGACGCAATAACTTTTAACTGACATTACAATTTGTATGTATATTTTACATATTTGTCTTGTTTTGTATGCACAGCGCGTACTCAGAGATCGGGGGAGGACAACTACAGTTTTATTAATTTCCAATGGGAATACATGCCACTGGCGTTATATTTGGACATCGGCATGCTTCTTCAACTAAACCATCCTTTATTTGCAGATGACATTGCTCCATTTAGCTACTTGCAGAACGTTACTCGGTTAACATCCGTGTACATTTCTGGACATACCTCTACTCTTGCACGGACAGCTTACTGTTTCATGTATCGCATATTTTACATCATTTGCATAGCTTTCACCTACAAATGGGGTAATTTGCATATCCTAACATTGTCCGTAACGTTGCTTGAGGGGCTGTGTTACACGCCCTACAGGATATTGCTGAATAGCTCGGACATCTTGCCTTGCTCTACTCTTACTCTACTCATACACACCAAAGCTTCCTGAATCCTGGCCTAAGCTTTGATGTGTGCTAATATGTCTATTTGTGGGGTAGGCATGGCTGTAGGTATGTTTTGACCTGCTATGTCTGTCATTTATACAGAGCACCTCCCACTTTCATCATTTGTAGAGGTGACAGCCCTATAGGGACTATATGTACAGCTGTGACATTTGACAAGTCCACACATACCTGCGGTCAATACTAAACTGACTACTTCAGCACTTTTCATACCTTCAGATTTGTTTTGTAGTGGTATAGTCGATGATACTGTTTCCTATAACATGTATCTGTTTCTGATACAAGATAAGTCATTTTATTACACAACTACACACAATATATGGAGAAATCACAGGCCAGATGCCATTACATTCCTTTTGTGGGACACACCCACCCAGAGTGTTGTGTTCCTCACAAATGCCAACAGGTGCTGATCAAAACATATTCTGCTATCATCTACCTTATGTGTTCACCGGTATTTGCGCTTTCCGTCAGTGGCAGAACTCACATGCGTGTGTGGGAGACTGAACACTGTCTCAGGGACACTGCATAGCACCCTGAGGGACACATTTATGTTGTTTCTATTAACCTTCCACATTGACTATCACAGGGCATTAGTATTCATCCAGATTTGTCGAGGTACATGCTTTTGACTTATACATGTTTTGTCATTTGTCATCACGTCTTTCTTCACACCTGTCCACCTAATCGCACTAGTTCTGTACATTTATTTAGGTCAGGGTTACCTTCATACCTCTCAACTGTACAGATTTTGGTTAATGTCCCTAACTTAGATGTCTGATTTTGTTCCTTTTTTAATAATATTGTGCAATGCCTTTCTGGTAATTTAGTGGGAAGTCATTTGGGACTGTGGGGTTAGACAATAATGACAGACATTTGTTATTTACAATTAATAACCCTCGAAGCATTCATACTGTTGACTGATCCATTATTCTACCACGTTCTGACTTTGTAAGAGGAATATTTGAGATATTCCCTATTTGTACTTATTTTAAAATGCCTTTGTCCAGATGTCTTATTCTGATTGAGAGGTATGGTTACCATCTTATTCGTACGCATGTACATCCATGATAATCGCTTACACGACACTAATATAACTCCCTACGTCTTCCCCCAATAGTTTACACGATATCCGGTAGATGGTTTCTTCATTTTAGGAAGTTAGAGGTGTCTGCTATACCCACATAGGTATATTAATCACTCCCATGGAGCAGACCTCATAAATCTGTGCCAACCAACACCTAGGCACCTAGGCCCATTATTGCATACCCATGATTCCCTGACCTGACACCCCTCCACAGTACCAACAAAAGATGAGCCAACATACTGTGTTCAAGAAATCACTTTATTGTAGATAAAACAGACTGGTTTCGGCTGGAAAATATCACAGCCTTCTTCAGTGCAAACAAAATACAACTGTTTTAATCTTTAAATACACCTATCTAGAGGCTTATTGGTTCATCCTACAATTGTTCATTTAAACCAGGTGGAAATAATCCAACCAGTTTTACAATCCACTTTTTTTCTTTGTTATTTAGAATTGAGTGCCACCCATGATAAATTAAACCTCTCCTTAGAAAAAGGAAATTACGGGCTCCGAAACATCAGAAGTGATTCCATATAGATTTCCCCTAGAGAAAGTACCTTGTGTAATATTGGTTAGTATATTGATTTACACTCTCACCCTTGCACTTACCTATATATTTCAAATCTCACAATATACGCTCTAGTACATTCAGTATAACCAATATAGATTTATATACTTTTGAGATGATATTATTTATGTATTTTTTATACATTTTTTAGCATCTCTCATTTGAATATGTCCTTATAGTTTTTTAATAGGACAATTAGATATAATTTGCTAGACTGAGGTTTTCTTTATAACTTCTTCTAAAGGCTGGTTCAATTATATACCAGAGCTAGTCATCTGGTTTTACTGTACTGTATGTCTTCTAACAACATTTATCATTTATATGCATACATCCTTTAGGCAAGTTATTCATTTCCCCTTCTAGCTTTTATAGGCTAGTTCAGTTATATACCAGAGCAAACTATCTGGTTTTACTGTACTGTTTGTCTTTTAACAACATTTATGACTTATATGCATACATCCTTTAGGCAAGTTATTCATTTCCCCTAAAGAAGACTCGATGAGTATTTGGTGCAAGAGCACTTTTACGTTTCATCCTCAGTATATGTCATGTATTAGATCCATCTTAAGGCTCGCAAGAAATGGATTTTGCAGTTTCTCGTATTTACTGCTGAATCTGTAAAAACGGACTGACATTACCAAGTTGTAGCGTATTATAAGGACAATATGTCAGCTGAGCTCCTTGCATTTTAACACAGAGGCGTTAGGTGAGGATCGTACAGGAATTTTTATCATGTTTAAAAGCACTTCTAAGAAGCGTTTGAAAGGTTAGACAACGCATCTGCTAGGTTATATGTGTTGCCGTCTTGGATTGGTTTTAAAATATACGCATACTTAGATATGCGAGAATACGCATTTCATTTCATCTTTAAGTATTGTACATTTTTGATTTTACTTAGACACTAATTTGTTATAAATAATGTTGTTTCAACAAGAAGATGTACGCACATATGGAATGTTACTTATCTTTATCTCCTAATGTCTTTTATCTCTTATTGTTACACATAGCGTGGTGACATCACTGTAATGCGTGGATGTATGAGAGTTTGTTGCCGTTACCTAAGTTGCTGTAACAAGGAGTTGGTGCATGGTTTAGAATGATAAGCCGAACTACAGATCGTGCAACTTGACTGAAGGTGAATACCTTCAGGTAATTTCAAGCTTTGTTAACGCATTGCCGTTAGTGATTAACTCTTATTATTACATACCAACAATGAGTCTGTTGATGTTCAGCTATATTTTTAGCGTTTTTTAACAGTCTAGAGTTCAGTTAGATTTAGCAAATGAAATGTAGCAATTGTATTTTAATATTGAATGTTTTATTTTTGTCTTGGAGAATTTATATTAGCGGATGGGTATGTTCACATATCGCGTTTGTCACTTCCGGTCAGACTCGGATTGTTTTTTAAAAAGAAGGTTGTGTATTCTAACCAATGAGCAGACAAGTTAGAGTATTTAATGTATGTTTTAATTGCATTTTAATGTCATACAGTCTGAGGAAGCCGAAAGGCGAAAGCGCTTACTGTCATTAAAAGGATTTTACGTTTCAATACTGCTATACATGGTGATTTTTATTCGTGAAGGATAGAGCTGTGATTGTGCCCTGTGTACATCAGCAATTGATACCTGTGGATTTAACCTGTGGATTTACTTATTTTTTCTTAATGCTTTACGTGGTGAGCATTTATTGGTGATTAATAGAGACTCAGCAAAGAACTGTATTTGTGCCGTGTGTGTACCAGCAACTATATATTAGAAAAAATGTTTCAGGATAGGAAATATAACCCAGACATGGTCAGAAATATTAAAGATTCGTTTATACAAGAGAAAGATATATCTAGGGGTCAAAAGTACTCTAGTCACTCTAGTATAGGAAGGACTTGGAATTTTTCATCTAGAAGTAACTATATAAACCCTTCAAAAATAAATTCAGACTATGTTAGATGTATTATTACATATACAAGTGATAATAAATATATAACAGAAGTTATTTCAAAGAACTGGCCCATCCTGACAACAAATGAAGATATTAAACAATTGGTTGGTGTAAGACCGAATTTTGTTTATAAGAATTCAAAGAACCTGAAACGGATATTATGTGATGAAAAACTGCACAGATCATTGACACCCTATAATCCATCCAAGAATAACACTAGAGGAACCCACTCTTGTGGGAAGTGTAGTTCATGTGAGTGGATATCTAAGGAAAAGACATTCTTCCACTCTGAGTTATTATTTAACTTTGAATTTAAGTGCACTGCAAATTGCGAGGATAGCAATGTTATTTACCTGGCCACCTGTGAGTCATGCCCGCCTTTTATATAGGCATGACCACAAGGAGGCTCAGGGATAGGATACAAGAACATATTTATGCTATCAAAAAAGCTGACAAAAAGAATGCTTTGGCCAAACATATTGTAGACTATCCAGAACATAAGTTTCTCTTTAGAGTACTACAAAAGAAAGAAATGAATACTAGAAAAGGTGACAACTTTAATGACCTTGAGAACTTAGAATTAAATTGGATCTTTAAATTTAGAGCTCAAAGTCCTCCAGGTTTGAATGTATATGTGAGTATTAGATCACATTTGAAAAGACGAAAGTATTAATACAAAATGAAATATTTGTCTATTGTATATGGTCCCTCCAGTTTTATTATTCAGTTTTTAGTTCTGCATTCAGTATTACATTTCATACTGTATGAAGAATTCTTTTTCTTGAATTCATGAGAATATATATTTACTTATGTACTCAGTTATTTATCTGTTTATTGTTATTATATGTTGTACAGATTATAGTTTAGCACATATTTATATAAAAATGCATCTTTATATGGAATTGTTATGAGTTATTTTAGTATAGAGGCTGTGAATGGAATGATGGTGTTTAATATTTAATTAGCTATATTTCTTTCGTTTGATGTGTATATAAGCTACAATATGATATATATATATCCTTAGATTAGTAATTTTTAGGGAGCAGTTGTATGCATATACTAAACTCTTTTTAAGTTTTGTGTATATAGAGGTTTTTCATAATATGGAGCTTACCTACCAGATTTTAGAAATAGTTTTATTAACTATAAGAATGAAGTATTTAATGGCCGTATAAATAGCAAACATTCTCTTTTTTATAAGCTTGGCACTTTAACTTGAATTTTCTAAAAACATGTAGCTAATTATTTTCAGGCTACACCCTGCCATAACTAATTGAAAAAGTGAATAACCATCATTATAGGTTAATTAATTCCTAATTTCAATAATGCTTGTGGATATAAAGAATGTGTTTTTATTATTGTTCATTGAATCTGAAGAAGCGTGCCTTGTGGATGCACGCGAAAGCGCTCATTCTGTTATTTTAAATAAAGAAGATTTTGTTACGTGGTGGTGCTTTCCAGTTTGTACTACAAACTTTCGAAGTTTGTGAGAGCAATAATTACATCTGTCCCTATTTGTCCACCCATCCTTTTAGGCTTTGTCCAGGTTTTGTTGCTGTAATAGGTTGGGAGGTGGTGTCGGTATGTGATTGAGTTGAATATATACTGTCAATAATTCAGTGGGTTGTAGGGTTACCACTTGTTCCTCTTTGCGAGGGGAGGTCTCACTTTGGACAGTTGTGTCCTGCAATGACACCTAAGACATGGCAACTGTCCTGTGATTTTAAGACAGTAATATATTTCTTATTTTCTTTACTAGTTGCATGATACAGGTATTTTGTATCTGGTATACATAACTATTATTTGGGATAGCATAAGCTATTCAAATGCTATGGAATAAACTTTTATCTTGGCATACACGTGTAATTCTGTCCTTTGCACTGGCCAGGGGTATGTTTTATCCTGCAGATTCTCACATTTCTACAAGGGATGCCCCACCTTGGCCATCTGAACAGGTGGCAACCCTAGTGGGGTGACCTGCATGGTGGACAGCTGTTCCATCCTGCGTAGTATGTTTTGCATGTCTGTGTGGAAAATGAACAGTACCGTGACTACACATACATGTTTTGTCCAGATGTGTACAGTAATGGACACCGTGGCGTGTAAACAACTCTGAGGTTTCAACAGGTTACTTATCCCACGCGGGATGTACACACATTTTGCTGGAACATTAACGTGTGGGCATTTGGATTTACGTACCTGTGATGGGATGTTTACAAATGTGGGATACATATTTGCAATCCTGACACTGCCTAGGACGATACTTCCTACTACATATGGGGAATACTCGCTATGTGTAGGTGTATGGATGCGCAAGGCTGGTAGCTGGATTTGGTGGACATTCGGACATGGGTGCGGGTTATGTGCTGTACAGGGGTTGTTGCGTATTGCATTTGCATGCATGGGTTCTGCTTTTGGATATCCCGGTTCCACATATGGCATCCTATGTGTATGTGATGGTTACGTTCATGTGTATAGCACATTTTAATATACATATGTTTGTGTGTGTTTGGTATACAATTTGGACTGTCAGGTTTCTTTACAGTTGTTATATAGCCACAACTGCCCAGCTGTGTACTATCACTACCACTGTGGGACTGCTAGTGACCATTCCCATGGGGCTAGACGTGTGTATTGGCGGCGCGCTGACATGATGCGCTTCACTTCCACTGGGTATAACTTCTGACAGTGCAGTACATTACAGACACACGATTTTAAATATCATTTGTTCCATGGACTGACACTCATATTGTGTTGCGTGCATTTCTGTTTGGTTCTCCATTTTGTGTGGCCGGGAACTGTCTTGCATGCTTTGCATACGTTTCATTATCCACGGACACTGATAGGTGCGATTACTATTGCAGGCAGGCTATGATATTCACCAGTTTAGGTTGCTCATCGCCAGCCGACATTGACACGCCTCCGGGCGCAGCAAAGTAATGCCCCATGCACTCGCACACGTGTCCTATGCACATGCATGTGGTAGTGGCACACCTTCATTAATATGCATATGGCGCTACTACACCATTTATACGCCACACGGCTGGTGCAGGCCTTACACCGGCCTTGCGCCGAGCTTCATGAATCCAGGGGTAGGTCTTGGCATACAGGGAGGGGAGGGGGGAATTAGGTGGGTTCCTGGCATGGACAAGAGTGACAGTTTGTCAGGAAGTGTTTTAGTTCTTGTTTTAAACTGTTTGCATGTTTAATCATATGAATGTTAGTGGAGAGTTTACTCCAGGCTTGGGCAATAGTGCTTTTGTATAGTAGTTTACCTATGTTTTTGTTAGGTTTGTAGATATCAAGAAGGAGTTGATTGCAGCTATGGAGGGTGTGAGAAGGACTCTAGAGGGATACTAAGGAGGAGAGGAATGGCAGGCTGAAGGTTTATTAATTAAGGAGTGCGTGAGTTATAACTAGGATAACAAAAGTAATTGGGGAAATTCAGGCCATTGGAGTTGTCTAAGAGCTAAGCAGTGGTGAGCTTGGCTAGGTTTGATGCTGCCAACTCTAGCTATTTTGTTATATGTTTAATGTGCTAAAAGCCCTGGAAAGGACCAGATGTTAACTGGGTTACAACGGAACTGATTGCCAATAAATGGGGACCATAAAAATAAAATAAAGAGTTCCTCATGTGATTCAAAATGGTACCCTTTCTAAAACCCAGAGACTGAAAAAACAATAATTTATGGTAAGAAACAGAAATGCATATTCTGACCTACCAGGCTGAACTTTTCTCAGTACTCATCAAACTGAAACAATTTCAGGAGAGAAGGTATGTCTTAGACAATACCAAATCCCTGAGGTGTAGAAACAGGCTGTATGGGAAGAGATAAGGAAGATGCTGAGACTAGAGCTGATTCAAAGAACAAGGGGAATTGTCCAATTATGCTGGTAACAAAACTAGATGGTACTATCCAGTTCTGCAAGGATTTCAAGAAAATGAATAACATTTCCATATTTGACACTCATTCTATGCCCTGCACAGATGAAATATCTTAACAACGAGGGAAAGTCTGGTACCTTATTGCTTTAGAACTGTACATAGGGTACTGGCAGATTCCTCTGTCCACCGACTCCAGGAAGTAAATAGATTTATCCACTGCAAAGGGACTGCTTCAGTATACGATGTTAGCTTTTGGTTTTCATGGAGCACTAGCTAAGTTGCAGAGGGTCATAGAGCCATAAACCCTGACTAACCTTATGCAGCAGCATATTTGAACGATGGTGTGATCCATTCTGCTGAATGAGATTTGCAAATACTAAAGCTGCAGACAGTTTTGAGCTCACTAAAAAAGTGTACCTTAATGTAAATTACTTAAATATAAAGAACTAGTGGGTGATGCCTAGTGAGTACTCTTTACATGGGATGTAGGGCTGCTAGGCAGGTAAACATTTAAAGTAGTTAGGGTACTGGAGGTAGATGGCCCTTTAAGGATATATGTGCTAGGCAAGTAAAGGAGGGCAGCTTTATGTTTAAAGAGCATCTATTTGAATAATGCGAGGGTTGGTTGGGATTAGGTAATCAAATAGAGTGCTATGGGAGAGTCTATAATGTGTTCAAGAGAGAGGGAGTGCCTAAGTCATGGGAGGTCTGCAACAAGAGTATTAAGGGTTGAGGACCACCATTCCAGTAGGTATGGTAAAAGAAGAGGTGAGGAGAGGAGTTATTGTCTTTATACAAGCTTCAGCAGTAAGATAATTCTTGTTTTAACAGATATTTTATTGGCACTTCACTTTCTACACTAAGAGACTTTGGTTTGATATGCATACTTTAAATTTATGTCAGTATCTATGTTTTATGTACACATCAGCACCAATACAATTTCCTGTACCACTGTTATCCTGAAGTTTTCATGTTAGAAGTACGTATCTTGAGCTTTCCAGCCACACACACACACGCGCGCACACACACGCACTCACAAACATGAGGAAGCTCAGGAAAGAGATTATTGTTATTTTAGCTTTGTTAAGTTCTTTGTGGAGTTATTTGAGAGAAGATCCAGTAGAAAGCATGTACACACTTTCCCATATTAATTGCTACAACATGCGAAGTCAGTGGCCAAAATGTTGGTCTCAACAAGAAATTGAATGAATAAGAGAAAGACCACTGTTGTGAAACTGCTTATTTTACTACTGAAAGACATTCTCATTTGTTATTCTGCTTCTGAGTACATACATTATTCTGACACTTACTTAGCCTGATGTTGAGAGAGTAACTTGGCCAGTAAACCATTCTATCATGAAAGGAAAACAGAAAGTACAGAAAACCTGTTTTATTTCTTTTATTTGCACTTACTGCCAAGATAATAACTCAAAACTATCACTGGTTAATGTTCATCATATTGATCACTGCTGCGGTAGCCTTAGCTATATGGGTTATATCCTGTCAACAATACAACAGTCAGCCAGTTGCCAAAGCTTCAGCGCACCTTCAGTGCACCCAAACAATTAAGCAGCTCAAGCTAAGCTGACTAAAAGACAAGTCTGGATGCAAAGCCCTTCAGAGCTTTGCTGCCATCAAATAGTACATTCCTCTGTGGCTTTTGAGGATCAACAGTCAGCTTGTGCTTTCCTTTGCTGGACAGATAAGTTCCCTTAGGGGAAAATTATTCCAGTTTCTTAATTTTGTTGATGTTTTACTGCTTTTCTGTTCAGGAAAGTTATTTTAAAGCTAGGGGTGTTTTATTTTAACAGACTGCATTGGGACTGTAATGTACTTTTAAATGGAGCATTTCTTTGTTTTTGTTTTTCCTGTCAGTTTAAAAATAGTGTAAATAACTGAAAACGCTTTTTTTTCTGTGGAGAAATTGTGTTTATTTTTCTTTTGTAGAGATGGCATAGTGTTTTAAGTTCTTTTTACTGTGTTTTTCAGTCAAAAAGTTAATTTTATGGACTGGTAATGTTTACCGGCAATTGCAGCATGTCTTCCCTGGGAAAGAGGCGCCATTTTCAGCTTGACCATGGAACACACTACAGGTCCCATGGTCATTCCTTCTTCCAGATTCAAAAATAAAAAAATAAAACACAAAACCTTTGCCACCACAGCAGATGAGCAATTTGCCTCAGCCACAGCTGGGTGACTCTGCTGTGACAATTTGTTGTACCTCAGACCACTCATCACCTACAGCCACTATGGACTGGGGCTAGCCACATCCTCTGTCACTTTTGGGGTCCCTTCAGTCAGCAAAGAAGAGCCACTCTTGTTGGACCTGAGAGAGGGAACAGGAATGGCTTCCTTATTGTGTCAGAATGCTGTGCCTACCCCCGAGGAAGCAGCTGTGCTGTCAGTTACTTAACTGACCTCATTTTTCCTGTCAAAAAGAAACAGAAAACCAAACATATATCTACTCCTCTTCAAATTTGTTTGGATAGGAATAGTTTACTGGGTCTGGCTCAGGGTTTAATTCAGGTTGTTGATCCTTCTGGTAAAGTAGTTTCTTACAAAAGAAAGGGATTCCTCTTTTCTTAAAGAGATTCAAGAGGTACTGAATCTGAATAGAAAGATGCAGGGGTGGGTAATTCTTTCCTCAGATGTCTTATTCAGACCCAGAGAAGAACATAAGTTTCTGATTCTTCCTGTGGGGCTTTCTCTTACTCTGAAACTATTGTTAGAATGTGCCAGTATTTTCACTGGGAGAACACTAAGGTTTCTCATTCCTTCAGAAAATACCATTGAGTTGTTACAGAAGGAAGTTTCAGAACCTTTTCTTCCTGTTCTGTTAGCTTTAAAGGTTATGTATGTGTTACTGCCTGCAATTTCCCTCATAGTCAGCCAGCTACCTGTAAAAAGGCAGATAGGATCTATAAAGTTCATCAGTCGTTTAAGTTTTTATATTCCATGCCCAAACATGACCCAGCAGCTATAGCTTTAGTTGATTCCACTGCTGCTAAACACTTAGTTAATTCCAATCCTACTCTTTCTGATAAAAAAATGGGAAAATTATTGATAGGTTTAGGGAAAAGTGCTTATGTCTGCAGCTTTGATTTTCAGAATTTTGAACTGTCAGGCTACTATGTTAAAGTTTTTTCTGACAAATTGTGAAAATGTGTATAATGTTTATCTGCATTTTCTTTTTGTGAGGAAAAATCTGCTTTAAATAGCTTCTATTGCACAGGTCACTACTCATTGTTTGCAGTGTGTGTATGACTCTGTTGATATTTCTTCAAGGGCTGTTGCCACTGGAGCTGTTTTGCAGAGGTTTGCATGGCTAGCTTCTCAGAACCTACCAGATGTTAAAAATGAGATTTTAAATTCTCCCTTGGATAGAGATTTAGTGTTTGGCCCTCTGCTATAAAGCTGATCAAAAAATGTGAGAAAGGGGCAAGTTGATCCAGAAAACCTCTAAGATTCTTCAGCCCTGCTTTTCCAAATTGTCCAAAGGATGATTTTTTTTCTGTCTTCATCCAACATTGGCAAAAAAAAATTATACAGTTTCAACAAAATTTAGGTGAACAGATATTTAAGATGAAAATGACAAAAAAATCTCAAACCTCCCAAAACCAAGGACAGTCCAACAAGTCAGAATGACTATTCAAGAGACCTTGTGATGCCCTCACATCCTGACCTCCCTTTTTCCAGAAAGTCTGAATCTCTATTTTATTTTTGATGACAGATTGTTTCAGACAAATGAGTTCTAAAAATCATTCATCAGGATTACAGATGGCAGTGAAATGAAATTTCCCCTTTCCAAGGGTCAGTCCACATCCTTCAGATCAGACTCTTTTGTTTCCACCTATTCTTCATCACATGGTGTCTCAAGCAGAGAGGATGTTCCTAGTACCAAATAAAGAATATCATTGATTACTATTTCTGGATCTTTCTTTCCTAAACCTGTTTGTGATAGTACCCAAATTCAAATTGTTGACACTTCACAACCTGTTACCTCTTCTTCCTCATTCAAGTTTCCTGGTAACACTAGGCTTTAAAATGTTTTGTTAAGGTTTTGTGTGAGTGGATCACAGTATCAGTTCTCTTCCTTACACTTTGGATATACATGGCACTAAAAGTGTACACAAAGTGCAGTTATAGCTCATTGCAGGCTACAGGTATCCATATTTTTCCATATTTAGATAACTTGCTTATTTTTTCAGAGTCTTTTTCAAACTGTCAGGAATCTTTGACTTAGGTGAGACATCTTTTACACAAGCTGGGATTGCAAGAGAACATTCAAATGTCTTTCTTGACTGCCTCACACAATATTGTGCTCCTGGCTTGGCAACTAGACAGCTCAGTTTAAAGAGCTTTTCTTCGACAGGAAAAAATACATCTTTATTTAGATCCATTTTTAAGGTTTTCCAATCAGACTTCAGTCACTGTGAGAGAATACCTCAGGATTGCTGGTCACAGGGCATCTATGATTCTCACGTCAGTTAAGTTCAATGAACTAATTTCAACTTGTCATTAATACTCAAAGAATAGTTGCTAAATATTGCATATGAAAGTGCATTGTCAGAAGCTGCAAACCTGTCTGCATAGAAGAAAGGAAATATAATCTGTGTGAGCTTATCCAAAAGGAACCATGATGCTTAGTTGTGGAAGATCAAATCCTAGAAAAGACTGCATTGGATAATGACATCCTGTTAGCAAGCGAAGTATAATAATTTTAAGTGTAAATAATATACACAAGAGAAATCATTGTGATAATCATTAAGACAAGCTGAAATCCTTTATCCTTTAACTTCTATAGTAATAATAAACATCAGCAATCCTGAGCTGCATTAGAAGATCCAGCATCACTAGAAACAAAGTGTTTATTATTAAACTAATTAAGAAAAATACCATACAGAACTTTATACAGGTTGGAAAACCTCTGTCCATGAACATAAACAGCAGGTTATAGTTTAGTGGAGGATAAAGAGACAGCAAAAGATCTGTACAAGCAGAAAGGCGGATGCTGAATGCCTGCACCTGTACTATGTTTACTCGCAGAAACACAGCTAAAAGTATCAGCATTCACAGGGCTGCACATCTCTTGAAGATAAGTATAACAAAAAGGGTTTAGGGTGAATGCAGCAAAGTGAAATTTCCAATAGACACTTGGTCAGTGAGTGGTACACTGGACCTGAAGTGCTCTCAAATGTGCTCCAGTTCCCAGGTCACTTCTGAGGAATCAGTGGTTAAAGTCATTATAGGAGGGTAAACCCTAAAGGATATTTCCTGATGCTGGGCACATCCTTGAAGCCATCATGATATCTTCTTGATGCAGGAACAAAAGGATTATTGGTCTTTAAGAGATTGGTATGCTGGCACTATCTGTTTGTCAGGTACCACTGGGGTTTTCTCATCTGTGGCCATATTAGGGGAGCCATTATGATGCAAGACGCCATGAAGCCTAACAGCCTGTGAAACTACCTGACAGTAATCTCTGTGTGTTGCAGGATGCTTTGGAAATATTGAATCAAAAAGGTCACTTTGTGCAGCACAGGAAGGCTCTGTTCGAGGACATGTCCAGACATGAATCCAGAAAAATCCACAGAAAACAATTGCTTCCTGGGTAAAGATCCTAAACCATGTACAACAAAAAGCAAAGATAAAAAACTGCTCCAGGATCACCACAGCTAAAAGCAAAAATTTATTGACCAACGTAGTAAACACTTTTACAACCTAACAGTCACTTCATCAGACTCTCATAGTGTAAAAGACATGCACCTAATTTATATCAAAAGCAGCCAATGAGCAAAATCCACTTAACAATGGAAATGCATTTAAAAACACAGTAGCATAAACACCCCAATATTCACACAAATTAAAAATACAGGTATAATACAACCTATAAATAATCTTCATCTTCTTTTGGCTTTTTCCTGGTTAGGGGTCGCCACAGTGGATCACCTGTCTGCTCATGATTGGCAGTGGAGTTTTACGGTGCTGAGTTGCCAGCCCAGCACCCAACCTTCCACAGAAGGCACACACACACATGCACTCACACCTAGGACCAATTTAGAGTGCCCAATCCACCTACAGCATGTCTTTGAGAAGAAACCGGAGCACCTGCAGGAAACCCACATGATCACAGGGAGGACAAGCAGACTCCACACAGAAGGCACCCCAGCTGAGGATCGGACCAGAGAACCTCTTGCTGTGAGGTGGCAATGCTAACTGCTGCACCACCGTGGTCGCCCACACAACCTATAAATAATAATAGTATAAAATACTACACACACCTTAAATCAATGGGGGAGTGAGCGTGCACATAACAAAAGTTTCAGTGAAACTGCATCATTAATCTTTGGTAACCTTCCTGCATTAAAACACATTATCCACCTCTGCTCTGCCAGCTCAGTTGTATTCCTAATATCTCCCCTCTAATGTTATCCTTGATGACCTCTAAAACAACAAATTTAAATTCATGTTGATACCCATTTATTTTAACATGTCGTGCTAATGGGGTCTATATTACATAAACGAAAATCCAAAAACACGAATGACCTAAAGGTTGAAAATGCAGAACCTCAAACACGCTATTGTGGGGGGCTGTCCCCCCCGCTAAATATATATACAACTCCGAGATTGCACTATAGTGAGGAAAGAGAAAATATTCCAATCCTCACTGTACCGCGATCTCACAAAAAGCAGATCGAAATCTGGCATTTCCGACCTTTAGGTCGTTTGCTATTTTAAGCTTTTGGCATTCTAATAGGAACCCATGCTAATGCATTACTCTCTTTGCCATTCCTAATATCACTTAGATGTTCTAAAATATGTTCTCTAAGGGACCGATTAGTTTTCCTTATATAGAACTCACTGCATGTCAAACAAAAACTGTAGGATACAGCAATCCTGCAACTACAGACAGCATAGAACTTACATTCAATGGTCAACCCTGACTGTAAATGTGGGAAGCTAAGTCCAGTATAAATATATCTACAGGCATTACAATTCCTGCAAGGATATGTCCGTTTTTGATGATGTCACAAAAGACATTAACATCACCCGTAGATAGGAGGGAGCATGATCAGATTAGTGAGAGACAAGTGAGGGTTCCTATGACTTTTTCAAGTGATGTTAATGTCTTTTGTGACATCATCAAAAGGAACTGGAATATTTTGAGGGTATCCAATGAACTCAAGACATTGTCAGTGACAGACCAATGTTCTCGTTTAGGAACAGTATGTCACTGAAAAGGCAATTATGTTATAGAACAGGACTAGAGAAACCAGTAGTAACATCACAAAGACAAGGGACATATGTTTGCAGGAATTGTAATGCCTGTAGATATATTCATACAGGACCTAGCTTCCGACATTTATAGTCAGGGTTGACCATTGAATGTACAGTGGATATAAAAAGTGTATACATCCCTGTTAAAATGCCAGGTTTTTGTGATATATAAAAATGAAACCACAATAAATCATTTCAAAACTTTTCTCACCTTCAATGTGACATATAACCTCTACAATTCAATTGAAAAACAAACAAATCTGTTAGGGGAAAATTATAATAAATAAAAAATGTACAATACGTTGGTTGCATAAGTGCACACACCCTTAAACTAATACTTTGTTGTGTGTGCACACCCTTAAACTAATACGTATTTGAAGCACATTTTGATTTAATTACAGTATTCAGTCTTCTTGGATAGGAGTCTATCTGCATGGCACATCTTGACTTGGCAATATTTGCCCACTCTTCCTTGAAAAAGTGCTCCAAATCTGTCAGATTGCGAGGGCATCTCTTGTGCACAGCCCTGTTCAGGTCACCCCACCGATTTTCTATTGGATTTAGGTCTGGGCTCAGCTGGACCATTCCAAAACTTTAATTTTCATCTGGTGAAGTCATTCTTTTGTTGATTTGGATATATGCTTGGGGTCATTTTTGTGTTTGAAATTCCACTTCATCTTCATCTTTCTAGCTGACGCCTGAATGTTTTGGGCCAAAAGTGACTGGTATTTGGAACTGTTCATAATTCCATCCACCTTCACTAAAGCCCCAGTTCCAGCTGAAGAAAAGCAACCCCAAAGCATGATACTGCCACCACCATGCTTCACCATGGGGATGGTGTTCTTTTGGTGATGCGAAGTGTTGTTTTTGCACCAAATGTACCTTTTGGAATTGTGGCCAAAAAGTTCAAACTTGGTCTCATCAGACCATAACACATTTTCCCACATGCTTTTGGGAGACTTGATGTATTGTTTTTTTAAATTTTATCTGGGCCTGGATGTTTTTCTGTATAAGAAAAGGCTTCCGTCTTGCAGCCCTACCCCATAGTCCAGACATATGGAGAATATGGGAGATTGTTGTCACATGTAGTACACAATCAGTACTTGCCAGAAATTCCTGTAGCTCCTTCAGTGTTGCTGTAGGTCTCTTGGCAGCCTTGCCAACCAACCAGTGTTCATCTTGTCTTTTCATTAATTTTGGAGAGATGTCCAGTTCTTTGCAAAATCACTGTTGTTCCATATTTTCTCCACTTTTTGATGACTGTCTTCACTGTGTTCCATGGCATATCCAATGCTGTGGAAATTTTTTTGTACCCTTCTCCTGACTGATACCTTTCAACAATGAGATCCCTTTGATGATTTGTAAGCTCTCTGTGAACCATGGCTTTTGCTGTAGCAGACAACTGAGTAAATGTCAGGAAAATCCTACTAGGGCAGCTGAACTTTATTTGGGGTTAATCAGAGTCTCTTTAATTGATGGCAGGTGTGTACCCAAGAAGACTGAATGCTGTAATTAAATCAAAAGGTACTTTAACAAAGTATTAGTTTAAGGGGGTGCACACACAACAAAGTATTTGTTTAAGGGTGTGCACACTTATGCAATCAGCGTATTGTACATTTTTTATTTTTTATATTTTCCCCTAACAAATTTGTTCCTTTTTCAATTGAATTGTACAGGTTATGGGTCACATTAAAGGTGGGAAAAGTTTTGAAATTATTTATTGTGGTCTCATTTTTTATATCACAGAAGCTTGGCATTTTAACAGGGGTGTATACACTTTTTATATCCACTTTAAGTTCTATGCTGACTGTAGTTCCAGGAATGTTGAATACTGTTAAAATTAGTGGGTATCGACATGAATTTATTTATTTTTTTTGTTTTAGAGGTTATCAAGGATAACATTAGAGGGGGATATTAGGAATAAAACTGAGTTGGCATGGCAGAGGTAGATATTGTATTTTAATGCAGAAAGGCTACCACAGATTAATGATGTGGTTTCACTGAAACCTTTGTTAAGTGCATGCACACTCCCCCATTGATTTAAGGTGTGTGTAGTATTTTATACTATTATTATATGTAGGTTGTATTATACCTATATTTTTAATATGCATGAATACTGTGGTGTTTATGCTCCCGGGTTTTTAAATGCATTTCCATTGTTAAGTGGATTTTGCTGATTGGCTGCTTTTGATATAAATTAGGTACATGTGTTTTATACTATTAGAGTCTGATGAAGCAACTGTTAGGTCGTGAAAGCACGTACTATGTTGGTCAATAAATTTTTGTTTTTTATCTGTGGTGATTCTGGACCATTTTTTTATCTTAATGAATCTAGAAAAATTAGTTCTGGCAGGGTATCAAGCATGAATTTCCTTTGTTGACTATGAGATATAGGTTCCTGAAACAAGTCATGGTGAAGTCCAAGGCCTGAAGGATGCCCTGTTGGGACTTTGCTAGTACTAGGAAGTCACCTAAGTAGGAAAAAATCTGTACACCCTTTATCCTGAAAAACATTTTCACACTAACCAGACATTTTGGAAAGACTCTAAAAGCAGTTGACAAGCCAAAGAGTAAGGAGATAAACTGGGAGTGATCTCTCCCTGCTACAGAATATAGACATCCTTCAGATCCAGTGTCAAAATTAATGCATTTGAAGGAAGCACATGCTATTGGCTTTGAAAAGTTAGCATCTTGAATTTTGGATTCCCAAGGAATCTGTTTATATAGAAGAGATCTAAAATGGGCCTGCATGGGCCAGCTTTCCATGGGATTAGAAAGAGTCTTGAGTAAAAGCCATGTCCTTCCTTCCTGGGGAACCCTTTCTTTGGTCCCTGATTAAATTGTGATTCAAATTACCTCTGGGATGAGGGCCAGTTGGTCCTTTGGAGCTAGTGGAATGCTTCTTAAGATCAATGTGTTTAGAAATTGCAATTTGTAGTCTTTTCTGCCAGCATTTAGTACCCACTGATCTTGTATGATTTCTTTCCATTTTTTTTATAAAGAAGAACAGATGGCATCCAACATTTTCTGAGGGGGAAAAGTTATGGTACTGGGTTGGGTGGGCTTGGGGAGGGAATGAGAGGAAGCAGCCTGCCCAGATCATGGCTTCTCCCTCTGAATGTCATAAACATATGGTCCTCTAGATTCTTCTCAGGGTTTAGTTTGCCATTCCTTCTTAAATTATCTCTTATTCCCTTTGCCAGATCTAATACTGTCCTGTTTAGAGTGAGAAGGCTAAATCGTTGGTGGGAAGTTCCTACTATACCTTTGAGCTTTAATCAGAAAATATTGCCTAATAGATTGGACAGTTTTTCTCTTCTCCAGTTTTTTGTAGACATCCTGAACAGGGAGTCCAAACAGAGAGATGCAAAGATACATTCCCAAGCTCTATTTTAATATTGTCTGGCAGGGGCACGGTCCACAGCCAGGCATGTCACTGTATTACAGACTCAGTAGCTACTGCTGGACATGCTGTGCCCATAACATCACAACCACATTTTTTAGAATTCTTGGTCACTTGGAAAGATAACTCATGTGGGTCATGCATTTTTTGTTTTAGATTCTTGTCATAAGTCCTTTCTGCTTTAACACTCCTCTTTTCCAACAGGGATTGTTGGTAATTAAGCATGTAGAACTGGCAATTTAAAGTGTGAAAGGAAATGTGATTTCTTGCTATACTTATCACTTGGAATGTAATCCCTGGTTAGAGCTGAGGTAGCTCCTTTCATGGGGTCCAGAAATTCCATATTTGAATCCACATTGTGGTTCCTAAAGGTACTTATGGACACTTTTGAAAGCACAGTTCTGTCACATTTACTATAATTGTACATGTTCAAAAGACTCACTTTTGCAGTACTGATTCTTGGGTGTTCCTGCATGCAGAGGCCCACAAACAGCCCGATCTCTAGAGTCTTTGCTTCATCCCTAGCAGATGGATGTCTGATGACTGACACTTGGACATCAGGGTATAAAAAGGGCATCTGTCGACACCATCATCAGGTCTTTCTAAGCAGTGAACAGGCAGCCTGATGCTTGAGGACAGCAGAACCTCCCCAATTGTCTGCCTGCTATGATTTTCCTCCTTACGCAGATTCAGAGAAGAGATGATGGAGATTAGAGGACTATCTGCAGAAGGCTCCTCTAGCCCTTGCAACTGACAAGGGGAGAAAAGTGGTCAGAAGATGGAGTGGTTGGAAGGTGGGAGTATATACTGCAAGATTAATACAATTATGATCTATAATTATGGTTAAGTGGGACCCAGCTGTACTATGTTCTTCATAGTCAATGCTGCTGTATTAATTCTTGGGAGGACCCCCAAAGCTGACTGGTGGATGGTAGGTCATCTGTATGATCCTAGGAAATAATATTTTCCAGGATGGCAAAAGCAAAACTGTTGTAGCTCTGGAGACATAGCTTAGATTATAGTGTTTTGTGAAGGTGTGTACTGAGTTCTATGTGGCTATCTCTAGAATGGCCTGAGTGAGAACTCTTTTGGGGAAAGCAGTGGTAGTCACCCAGTGTCTGGTAGAGTGGGCTTTAATATGTCCAGTTAAATCCTTTCCATGGTGTGAATAAATAACTTAATGCAGTTAGCTAGCCATTTAGAGATAGTTTGTTTGGAGACAGGCTTGATCTGTTTACCCTCTGTGAAAGGCACCAGCAAATGCTCTGCTCTTTTAGGGCTTTTTGTCCTGCATAGATGGTAACTGATCTGCCTGTGCACATCCAGGTAATAGAGGACTTGCTCTTCCCTGTACTGTTGTTTTGTGTAGAAGATTAGCAGGTGGATAGCCTGAAATAAAGAAAGTTCTGATACCACTTTAGGCATAAAGTTTGGATTTGTTCTGAAGGTGACATTATCTCTGAGGAATACAGTGAAAGGTTCTTTGCACATGAGGGCTTGTAGCTCAGTAACTGTCCTAAATGAGCTCACAGCTATGAGGAACATGGTCCTCCAGGTGATCATCTTTGCAGAGACAGTGGCCGCAGGATCAAAGAGAGTCAAGGTTAGTTTTCTAAGACATTATTTAGATTCCAGGTTGGAATAGGGTTCCTTCTGGGTGATCTTAAGTGAATCACCCCTTTCAGAAAAAGTTTCACATGGGAAGTATGCAAAGATAAGTGCAGCATTGTTCAGGCAAGACTGAACTGATGTCTGCTTGGGCCAGGTCCATGTCATTGCTGTGACACCAGGTGGAAAATCTTTTCCATTTTGCCAGGTATGACCTAGTGGTATTGGGCTTTCTTGCTTCCCGTAGAATGGAGATCATCCTCTTGGTAGAAGATGCTGTCCAAGGTGTCAAACCTAATCTTCCAGCTGGTTAATGTGAGAGTGACTAGGTGGGGATAGAATAAAAACCCTTAATCTGGATGAGGAGATCTATCTCCTGTGTAGGGTGCAAAATCTCCCCTTGCTGATCATCAGAAGGAAGGAAATCCAATGCTGTCTTGGCCAGGAGGATGCCACTAGGATCATGCTGCATCTGTCCTCCCTGATTTTTGTTAGTTCCCTTGGAATCAGGTACAAGGGAGGGAATGCATACAGGAACTAGTTTGTCCATGTGAAGAAGAATGCATTTATCTTCCAAGCTCCTGTCTGTTGTGCTCTGGAGCAAACTTTCTGTAGTTGCTTGTTGTGGAGAGAGGTGAACAGGTCTTCTAGGTGATCATCTTTACAGAGGCAGTGGCCGCAGGATCAAAGGGAGTCAAGGTTAGTTTTCTAATACATTATTTAGATTTCAAGGTGGAATGGGGTTCCTTCTGGGTGATCTTAAGTGAATCACCCATTTCAGAAAGATTCTCCACTGTTTATTCAGATCAAAGAAGACTTCTCTTTTCAACACCCATTCATTGGATTCTAGACGGTCTCTGTTTAGAGAATCTGCTAGGGTATTGCTCTGGACTGGAATATAAGATGTTATAATGGTTAACCCCATCTTTTGAGCCTGCGTCCAAATTTTACTGACAAGCCTGCAAAGGGAGTAGGACAACATTTCCCCTTGTTTGTTTATGTTCCACATAACTGCAGTGTTGTCTATGTAGAGTTGCAATGCCCCTGGGTTAAGCTTTTTTTGAAAGGCTTTTATGACCAGGTAGACTGTTAAGTAACTACTTTTGGTTTATATGCAACTTCCTATGCTATGGGAACCAGATCTATGTCTGAGCTGCTGTCATCTTGTCTGCTTTTGGCAGAGTGAAATTTTCTCCTGGGTTCCTTTGTATGGTTTTCTTCCACCATAATAGCTCTGTTTTCAGGCATGGAAGGAAGGGTAGTAGGGTTTTCAGGGGTTGAGAGTGCTGGTCCCAGACATTTGTTGTAAATCATTGAAATGTTCCCATGTGTAAAGGAAATGGGATCATGAGGATGCATGACACCATGTATCCCAGTATCCTCAGGAATTCTCTTGCATTAATGAGCTGCTTTCAAAGCAGACCAGTCAGATAAACTGTGGAAAACACAATCTTGTCTTGGGCAAGGAATGCTTTCTGTTGAAGTGAGTCTATAATGACTCCCAGGAAGAGGATCCTTGTTTCAGATTTTTGAAAATATAGGTTAAGACCTACCTTCTGTGAACCATCTACAGTGATCTGTAAGGGACACAGGGTCTGTGAAGAGAATCTTTCCTGAATAGGACAGTTGTCTAAGTAGGGATAAATCTGCAGTGTGCTATCAGAGGAGCTAAACATTTTGTGAAAACTCTGAGAGCAGTAGATAGCCCAAATGGTAAAGTACAGAACTGGAAGTGGGAACACATTGCTACACATTGTAGGTACTTTCTGTGATTGTCTGCTATTGGGACATGTAGTTGAGCATCCTTTAGGTTGCTGTTGACCATGAAGGCATCTTGGAAGATCATAGGCAGTAATTTCTGCAATGTAAGCATTTTTAATTTTGGTATGCTGAAGAGCTTGTATAGCTTTGAGAGGTCCAGGATGGATCTCCAAGTACCATCTTTTCTTGAGACTAGAACAATCCTTGAGTAAAAGCCTTTCTTTTCCTTTTCTGGAGGGACAGACTGAATGCATCTTTGCTGAAGTAGCTCCCTGAGGACTGATGGTTAAGAGGCTTTCTTGCTCTTTTGCTGGTTTTGGAATAACCAATAAGGGTAAAATGTCTCTGAACTGCAAATTGTACCCCTTCTCTATGATTCTGATGACCCATGGGACCCTGGTGATGGATTTTCTCTGGTTAAGAAAGAAGGGGTGTCTTCCTGCTAGAGGTCTGGAAGAGACAAGGAGGGAGAATGGAGGTGGGTTGCACATAGTCACATTGCTCTTGTTACTAGATGGGTTCCTTTGAGCCCCCTGCCCTTCTTGATTGCTCTATTTGCCATCTCCTAGATTGTCTTGGCCTTTAACCACAGTGAGGTCTCCCCTTGTCTTATCTAGTTATGAAGGGCCAAGGTTTTGAAGAGTAATTCCTACTGTAACTTGGGGGTCAAAGACAGGTAAAATTCTTTCACGGTTTTAATTTGCTTTCTTTTTGTGTCCGTTTGTTTCAAAAATGTGCTCATCTGGCAGAGAAAAGGAATTCCTTGACCAATCAGGCATTTAGTAGTTCAACCTTTACCTGATTTGACAGGGGCTGGGTCCTGAGCTATACTTGCCTGTGCATGACAGAACCTGTGGGACCTGCTCTGCAAGAAGCATCTAAGACATCATAGTCACATTTTAAGGACTGTCTAGAGACTTATAAAGCTTCTCCAGCCAACTCTTTGATTTCCTTGGATAAGTATCTATCTGCAACAGAGTCTACCTTAGCTAGAATTTGGTCTTGAAGAGATTCAAGGTACTTAAGCATATGGAACTAATCATTCCAAAGCTTTCATTACCAAGGTGGTAGAGAATAGGCTTTCTTTCCAAATCTGTCTAGTAATTTGCTTTCCCTGCCATTAGTATGTCTTGTTGGTCTGTCCTTTAGGTGTACCTTTAGTAGAGTCAGTGAAGACAACAGAAGGATCAGATTTCAGAGTTTTATAGAGGTGCTTACGAGTTATAAGCATCCTGTAAAACCTGTCTGGTTTCCTTGAGCAGGGGATAGAATGTCGGTACAGAGTTATGTCCTCAAAACCATCATCTAATACAATGTGTACTGGAGGAATAGCCAATGGTCTGGGTGAAGGTAAACTTAGGAATTTCCTGCAGTGGGTCTGGGCCTGATAGAACTGCTTACATTCCCAACTGAAAGTCTCCTTCATAGGGTATCCCCAAAGGAAAGGTACTCAGGGTAGAGGTGTATGAGAGTGTGTCATCTGAGTTTGAGTAAATTTGAGGTGGTAAGTGTCCAGAGTAAGACAATTCCTCCTCATCCTCAGAGCTAGAGGAATTTTCCTTTTACTGAAAAGCTACTTCCCTGCTCCTTTTAGATGGAGAGGACTCAGATGTGGCTGAGTGAGATGGCTCTCTAGGTTTCATGAAAACCATAAACGTCTATGTTATTTTAAGGAGGTCTTGGGCTTTGGTCTGAATAGAGGTGGTCAGAGGTGTTGGTGAAGCAAAAGATGCGATTAATTTAAGCTTGGTTGTCCCTTTTACAGGGGTGACCATTGGATGTGGTCATCTGACTGCAACTTCAGTTTTGACTTTGGTAGTTGGGGAAAACATGGCATTTCCCTCAAAAGACAGTGTGTGGGTTGTAACCTCCAACCTGACCAACATGTGAACTGTGGTTGCATATGATGGTAGGCCGGATGCCATGGCTGCCTCCTGAGGGGTTGCACCAGAGGGTTCTCAAACAATGGTATGAGTGTCTGGATAGCAGTTACATCAGGAGCTTGGTCAAAACTAACTCTGTGGGGGGGGGGGGGGGTGGGCAAAAGTGCCTCACTGCATGAAGGGCCAAAGGAGCTAGGGGAAATCCAATTCATATGAGATGTCATACATTTCCTGATCCTCTTCTCTCATCTCACAATGCTTTTTCTTAGTCAAGAGGCTTCCTGTGTCTTTGGTGTGTGCCATTGCAGCCAGTAGCATAGTTAGGGTGGGGCAAAAGGAACAATTGCTCCGGTCACAAAGTGCTGGAGTGGCACAACCAACCAGTCCCAATCTCTAATGCAATACAAGCTTTTAAAAGCCGGTATTGCATTTGCAGTCAGACTTGAGCACTGTAGCATCCTGTGTGTGATATAAATTGTAGCAATTGCATGCTACATTGAAGCAAGCAGTTGCTGCAAAAAGATAAAAAAAATTATTTTCTTCAAACTATAACCTGTAGAGCTCTGTGGAGGCAGGGTATAAACTGTAACAACTGTTTGCTACAGTTTATCAGAAAGAATTCTTTTTTTTATTTTTTTAACTAAAACCTGAGCACCATAGTACTCTGTGTAGGCAGGGCATAAACTGTAGCAACTATTGCTACAGTTTATATCCTGCCTGCATGGAGCACTACAGTGCTCATATTCTAGATAAAAAAAATGTTTTTTTTTTTTTTTTTACATTTTTGCAAGCAGTTCAAAAGTTTAAACCCCACAAAGAGCACTACAGCACTCAGGTTTAAATGCATCAAAGCCGGGTCAGGGGCAGGACCTGAGTGGCTGTGTGGGTGGTTATGCATCTGGCCACCTGGCTAGCAGGAACATCTGTTTTTTTTTTTTTTTTTTTTTTTTAATTTTGCTTTTGCTCTTCAATGGAATACCTGAGGGGGCAGGGCACTGGTTCTCAGTACCAGCATAGGCACTGGTTGAGCCGGCTACGCTTCTGATGGCAGCAGGAAATTAAACAGTATGGCCTGCACTCCACTTTTTTATTTAACTCACTTCACCTCCATTTCTGTGAATTGTATCAGCATTAAGAAAAGGATCGAACATACTATATTTATCACTGTAACTATCATATACTGTTCAGACTTAGTGGATGGGAGGGAGAGAGGATACATATAGTTTCTCAAATAGTGTGAATTGCATACTTGCATAGCCAATATTAGGCACCCATGAAACCCTTGGTTGCTGGGACCCCCTAATCTGTTGCTGCTGAAAAGGACCCCCATTGAGATCCATTCATGATACAGATAACTTTTTCCTGTGTGTGGCTCTGCTAATCAGACCTGGTATTGCTGTGAGCGGAGGTCCTTGCCATGCATTTTGTCTTCCTGTTAATACTTTCAATAATGAGGAGGTTACAGCTGTAAAAAGCTGCAATCTATCAGGTCTGCTTTAATGAAGTAAGAACCTGATTAGTTGCAGCAAGCTCACACCACGTCCAGATGTGAGACATATGTAGTAAACTTTGTTTTAGGTACCTTTTACAATAGGAATTGGAACGTGATGTTTTCCCCTTAATAAGAATAAAATGAAGGGAAATATTACAGGCTTGGTTATGATTTAGAATTGGACCAGACCAAAACTTAGCAAAAGAAAAAAAAAGCATTAAAAAATGTGGATATTGTGCATGTTTCTTTCTTACCTCTCCTACACACACAACTACAGGGGGCCAGATTCAGGGACAGATTTTAACTATCATTCTTATAAACTGAAAAATGTTGCTAGATTGCCAGGTATTGCACTGTTTATTTAGCATTCCTTTTCTGAAAGAGATAAACCTGAAACGCATATCTTTCAGCCTATAAGCACAATAATTCTGGACAAAGACAAAAATAATGGGGGAAGGGGAGCGCAGAACAAAGGCCCATAACCAGGGACAGATTTTAAACTTGCTGCTATAACCTAAGAAATTCATTAAAATATCAGGTTATACATTAGTGTGAATATGAAATCTAGCATTTATATGTCTGCCATTGTTTTGTTACTTCAATCCTTATTGATATACAATAAACTACATATTTATGAGGAACAGACAAAAAAAAAATACATGAGACAAAAATTTGGACATTCTGTGAAATTATAGACAGTTGAGAGGTATGATTTTAATAGTAGTAGCCTAAGTTGTAAGGTAGAAAAATCCAACTGCAAGCTACACCCAGCACACAAAATAAATACACATATAAAATAACTTATCTTTTGAAGCAAAAAAAATCTGAAAACTGCTAATCCTCCTCTCTAGATAAACTGTTCCTGCCTTCTTGTCCAACGCTGTAGAGAATGGAGTTCCAAACTTCATGTCATTCAAAAAATGCATGTTGATGTAATACATGTTATTTTAGCAGATTTAAAAGTTTGTAAAAGCAATATTTAAAATCTGTCCCTAAACATTGGTTTAAACATATGTGTGTGGAAAGGTAGAGAATCCTGCAGAATTTTTTTTTTGTGGATGCAGATAATTTTGTTGAGCATGTGTATGTTTGTATGTTTGTGTGTGTAGTGAATGAAGTTTCTATATTATTTTGTGTGCAAGAGGCTGAGGTTATAATAACTGTTTATGTGCTCATCCCTTTGCATACGATGATAATAAATGCTTTTTAATACTGGTAGAGCTGTGATAAAATGAAAATATCTGCACCCTGTAGCTAATTGTGTGCGTGTGTGTGCGCGCGCACGTGTGTGTGTGTGTGTGTGTGTGTGTGTGTGTGTGTGTGTGTGTGTGTGCGCGTGTGTGTGTGTGTGTGTGTGTGTGTGTGTGTGTGTGTGCGCGCACGCGCGAGTGTGGAAATGGGGAGAATCCTGCAGAATGTCTACATTTTTGTCTCATGTTTTTGATGTTTTACTTAATATTTTGGTCAGTACACAAAATATGTGTGGTGTTACAGCAAATCATAGTAGATTGTGTTTCACACTTATCTTATTCTAGCAGCTTTTGGTATAGCAAAGCAGTATTTAGTATTTGCCCTGGAATTATGGTCTTTTTTAGCGTGTGTTTATCTGTGTCTGTGTGTGAGGAATGGAGGGGAATCTGCCAAAACATCCAGAGTCTTACTTCATGTTTTTAGTCTTTCACATTATATTTTTGGTCTCTTCCCAATGAAGCATGTCCCTTTTTTCTGGGGAAGCCCTGGAGTCATACCTGTCAATTATCAAAATATTGCAGATTGTCCGGATTTTTGTCTGCTTTTTTTTCCTTATAAAAATGCAGTTTTCTAGCAAGCCACTGAGGACTGAAGTTACTAGGCATTTCAGTTTTAGACCTCATATCCTTTAGAAAAATACATGCTAACGCAAAACTGTTTTTGTAGTAACTTTCTATGTTTATATGACCGATAATTTGCATCCGTGCCTGATCTGCACCTTTGTCAAGAACCTTTGCAGTAAGAAGCTAATGCATGCCAGGAAAACTGTCTGGTTAAGTGATTTGCTTTGAGTCACACAGTAGGCAAATGAAAGTGGACGGAATGAAATGCTTTACCCTGAGTACACCAAGCAGTTCATTACCAGCTCCGAGTTTAGTACTTTGTGTTAAATGATAGAATATTCTCACTCATAATTACTGGTTTTGTCAAGAATTTGTTTGTGCCAAGAGGTTTAGATATGTTGGTGGAGGGATATATAAACATTGTATGATTTTTTTTTTTTTCATAGTTGAGGAATGTGGGGAAGGGTAGCGTGAATTTTGTATGTAGTTTTTTTTCTATTCTATATAGGGGGAATATGCATTATATGGTGTATGGAGAATTGTTTGGAGCTTACTACTGCAGATTACTACCAGTTTGCTCTGGGCTACTATAGTTTATTATTCATTTTTATGTTTGCTTGTTTTTTTTTTTTTTTTTTTTTTTGCTATTTCATATCACTGTTCATTTGTGTTATTTTTGCTACTGCGCGTCATTGTTTTTGCCCGGGGCTGTTGTGTGCCACAATTTTGCTTGTGGCTGCTGTGATCTGTGTTTCTGTGGGCCAGGTCTTACAGTTCTGATTTATAACTTGCTATGGTGTTCATTTGTAGATTACAGTGACCATTGTTTTGGGGGGGGGGTGTACTGTTCTCTAGTGTGCGTCTGATTACTGAGCATGCTTTGTAGGGCTTCTGTTTGTATGTGTCAGTAGTTCCTGTGTGTGTTGGAAATCATATACCTGATGTGTGTTCATAGCAAATATGGCAATAACTGCATGGTTTGTTGGTAGCCTGGATTTAATGTCAAAGCTCTGTTTGGAGAGGGAAACTTAATTTCACTACTCAGAAATGTGAGTAAAATGTATACTGCTCGTTATGTCTATTTCCCTGATTTATTTATCTGTTTCTTTCCCCAATTAATGGGACTAAAACAAGTCTATCTGTAATAGCCCATATGTATTAACAATTTTAATAACATGTGACATACAATGATCATTAAAGTGGCGCAGGTGGCTACTTAAAAAGTAAGGGTGAGTGACCACAATATAGTGACACATGGATGTCTCCCAAGGGGCCGCCAACGTGAAACTTGCTGGGTATCCCACAAATGCTAGCACTGGCCCTGCATAATTGAGATTTAAATGCGTTTGTATGTCAAAATGTTAATGTCCAGCCTAAAAGAAAAACTTGTAATAACTGTATTGTATGACTCGGACATATTACTTTAACTAGTCTATTGAATCCATGTTTGTGGCTTATTAATACTGATTTCCCTGCCTGTAATTAGAGCTTATTCCATTCACACCAGAAGCAACAAGCAGGATACTAACACCATGCTGCTCCCTCACACATCTGCAGGGCAGCACAGCCCAGGCTCACCTTGATGGGCAATGCACAACTAGAAATAATATAGTTAAGTAATATCAGATGTGACAGTGAGTGTAATTAATTCAGTGTGGCCACTGGCTGGATGTTTACATGTAACAAAATGACAGAGGGAGTAAACATTTAATTAAATTAATAAAACATATTGATAGATCAACTGCCTTTTTTAATGATCCTCAAAAAACTGTTCTCCTCAGATACTTGCAGTTTCTAGACAGAAATAGACTTAAACATAGACACATCTCAAGCCCATTCCATGATCTGATCTAAAGAGCACTTGCAGGGATTCAAACCCACTGCAACACTCACAGTACAAGAGCCAAATCAAAATGCTAGTCCATGAGATACAAAGTAGATGAAATAACTTTTTGTCAGCCAAACATGACTTTGAAGGCCATCATACAAAGCCACCCTGGTGTGCAGAAAGAATATACACTACTCTGTGAAAAATGGGACAATGCTAGTAAATTTGGTACAGAAATATGGAAACTGTATGTACACTAGCATTTAATGAACTGGACTCCAGAATATTAACATATAGTTAAAATCAAGCCATATGAGTGTAAAATAGTAGACACAGATGGATTCTGAAAATTATATGTATACCACAGTTTGCAGACAGTGACAACAGCCTTGAATGTGTCCAGTGGGCAGGCAAGATGTGTTCTGCTAGATCCAGTATAGGACTTGGCTATATAATTATCATAATTATCATCATTATCATGTTTTTCCTTTGTTATGCATTAGCTTGGCAAAGTGTAAGGCTTCCCAACAGAATATATTACAGAAACATGCATATCTAATGTGTGTCTCTATATGTGAGTGTGAGTCTATACAGATATACACACACACATTATATATATATGTGTGTGTGTGTGTGTGTGTGTGTGTGTGTGTGTGTGTGTGTGTGTGTGTGTGTGTGTGTGTGTGTGTGTGTGTGTGGGTGTGTGTGTGTGTGTGTCTACATACACAAGTATTTTCTCCTACCTATTCCAACCTTTAGCTGCTGCTTCCCTATACAGTTCAAGTTACTCTGCTCGTCTTTAAGATAAGGAACTCTTGCTCCTGTGTAAGTATTTAAATATATTGTTCTCGATGCAGCTTAGAACATGCTTTGCTGCACATTAACCCCATATTTCTTCACATACTATTAGCTAATGTGCCTAGTAAATGCTCCTTAATTCCTTTGCTGTGTCATACACATTACTTCTGATCCATCACCATCATCTAAAACAATCTCAACCAGATATGTCACATCCAAGGGTACATTAAAATCTCTGAGGAAATAGCTTTTTCAACATTTCATAGCAATGGAAAATATTTGCTACATCCAGGTTGATCTTAATCTTTTTCCATTCCGCAGAAAGTGACAACTTTTCTCTGGTGAGATTCAGAAAATGCAGTTGAAAGCTTACCTATCAATCTCATAGCATAAGAATTCTGGGCAAAGTCAAAAATAACGGGGGAGGCAGAGAGGCGCAAAGTCAGGGATACATTTTAAATATTGCTCTTATAAATTTAAAAAGTTGCTAAAATAACAGTTTTTTTATTGGCATGCATTTTTCTGAAAGATATGAAGTCTGAAACTCAAATGTCTATCACGATGCATTAATGCCAGTCCTCAAAGATTTGCCAGAAAACCGCAAAGTTTATGAGGGAGAGCAAAACTAAGAGTCAGAATTATGGGCAGTTGACAAGTCGATGAGAAGCAGGTTATGCGATGCCAGCACTTCATGCAGGGCTTAGTTATTTTAGGAATTAGAGAGGCTAGCTCCAACTCTGATTTTCCATTGCTGTGTTAGATAAAAAATAATGAATATATTGTTAGTTCATTCCACAGATTAAGTTGGTGAAAGCAGCAGTCAAGCAAGAATGTTATTTTAAAGTTTTTTAACTGATTCGCAGTTCACAAAAAGTAGTTATATTTAATTGATAATGGAATTAAAGGGAAGTGTAATCTATTGTTAAAGATACAGTGTACAACAGTCAGACATGTTGAATTATATCACTGTGCACAGTAGCTGTGTATAAGCTGACTGCCAATTTACTGTAAATCTACTTGTTTGCTATGCATCAGCCCGTGACATGGTGATAAATCATTTCAACATCAGTGAAATGCTTGCAGAGTCCTAGTTACCTGTATCACTATGTGTCTGTAAACCTTCAGTTAAATCAATTGTTTGTAGCACCACACACTTTTCTGTGTGTAGTTTTCTACTGTTAAAAGGGAAGTTATTACTGTCTTCCTTCTGCTGCATACAATACATTTTCCTTGTTCACATCAGAGTTATTAAAATCAGGACACAAAAGATAATCATCCATAACTCTTCAATATGACAACTTTTATTGAGTGCATTGCATGGAAAGACGGTGTAGCTATTTAGCAGTTTCTCCTAAATAAAGCAAGTTAAACAGAGCAAAGACTGTGCAGCATTGTACAAAGCAAATGCCAAACTGGACATTGAACACAGTTCGACAAATGATGCTCTACCTTGTGTACAGAAGTGGGATAAAGAATCCTATAACAAAAAGAAATGCAGAGACTTAGCAATTCACAGTGTAGTGTAGCAGAGAAAATCAAGAAATATACCAGGCATGACGTTCAGTACACAGCACTAGAAGGTGATACCACAGAGATGACAGGATCTGATGCAAATGTTTAGTAACGGTGTGCATAGTTCACAGCAACGTGACCATAAAGCAACAGCATGCAAACAATCTGGGAATGCCTGTAGTAGTGAGAAACAAAATCATCATCATCATCATTGCCATCAACTTTTTCCCATTTTCTACATGGGGATGGGGTGTCACGTCAATTGTTGCCATCTCTCTTGATGCAATGCCACTCTCCTACCTTCTTTAACAGTCATGCCTGACTGTCACAAGTCTTCTCTCACACAATCGATCTCTTTGCTGGACACATTAACTTCCTCTTGCTTCCTTCCTGTCTGTCTCAAATCTTCTTCACCAGATTGTCTTCTGCTTTCCTGGACATGACCAAACCACCACAATCTATTCTCTATGACCTTCTCTGCAAATGGCACTACTGGGGCTTTTGCTCTGCTATTTTTATTTCTTTGTCTAACAACGTGCATCCAACCACCCATCTCGGGTACTTCATCTCCATCACCTCTAGTTTTCTGAACTGTTTTTCCTCCACTGCCCAGGTAACTGTGTCATTCAGTAGTACCAGTCATCCCACAGTTTTGTACACCTTAATTTTCAGCTTCTTGGTGTTGTTCTGTCACACACTAAGTCTGACACTTTGTGCCAGTTGGCTACAACCCCTGTTTTTCTAGCTTTGACTTCATCATTCAGACAACCATCCTTTCCAGATGCTAGAAACTGTTAACCTGTTCCACTATTTTCCTTCTAATTTCCCCCTTTTGCTGCCATTACAACAGTCTTGTCTGTAAGCAGTTTCATCCCATGTGTCTTCAGTTTTGCAATCCATTACCCTATCACTTGCTGAAATTAATAATCAGTCTGCCTGTAATGCCGCATCATCTGCATACAGTAATTTTGTTGATCTGCACCCCTGACCTGTTTGCTAGTATAATCCATCACCAGTATGCACAGTAAAGGACTTAGAGCTGAACTCTGATGCCCACTCACTCACTCGCTATGGGAAACCTTCTGTCAGAGGGAGAGCGGGAGTAGAAAGTTGTGGAGTTGGTGACAGAAAATTGTATTTATGTTCATACATTAGTAGGCTAACTGTCCTTGTGGGCTATTTTAAGCCTAGCCAATTACCCCATGTGAGAATCAAACCCTGTACTTTGTATCTGCAAGATAAATACCTTAACTGTTTTACCAACCTCCCACACTAGACTCACCAGAATGCCTTAAAAAGTATATTTCCTAGCGTTCATACTTGTGTCATTGCATCCTTGAACATAGCCTCTACCACCAATCTTTCAGGGATGTTAAACCATCAAAGAATAGCCCAAATCAGCTTTCATGAGGCCTTGTCATTTGTCTTCTGTAAGTCCTGGAATGCCCAATTAAACTCTTTCATCATCTCTATATTCTTCTTAACTATCTGTCTGACTGCAGACATTGGGTTGGTTCTGCTGCATCCTGATCTGAATCCAAAGTATGCATTTCCCATCTTAATTTTTACTTCACTGCACATCCATTTATCAGTGACCCTCTCGAAATTTTTCATGAAGTGTGATGTGTCTAATACCTCTATACTGCCTACAGTATGAAGAGCAGTAAAGAAGTGTACCAAGCAAAAGTAATAAAAAAAAATAATAATCCATATAACCTCAGATAGAAATACAGAGACATTACAACAACTGAGATTTAGTCAATAATGAGAAACATAGGGACATGACATGCTGAATTCTTTCACATGGCAAACAGCCTAGTAACAAGTGATACACAAAATGTCTTGGTGCTTGGGGCTGAGTAAGAAATGCTAAGGAACCTTTTCTAACAAACACATTTAACTTAGAAAGGCAGCGATCCATACCTCTCAACTGTACAGATTTTTGCAGAATGTCCAGATTTTTGCCTTATATTTTTGGTCCGTTTTTCATAAAATAGTGGCTTTCTGGCAAATTAGTGGCAAATCATTGAAGACTGAAATTGGAAAATAATTACAGACATTTGAGTTTTAGACTTCATACCCTTCAGAAAATTCATGCTAATGCAAAACTTGCTATTTTATCAACTTTCTAAGTTTGTAAAAGCAATATTTCAAAATTGTCCCAAATTGTCCCAGATTGTACCACTTTTTTATGGCTTTGTCCAGATATCTTACTAAGAGGTGGAGAGGTATGCAGCAATCTGCTTTACCTACCAAGTCTGATTTTACACAGAGATGCTGTTTTACACAATAAAGCTGATGAATTAGGTTACTGGCTGTATCACAATCAGTATTGATAATCAGTTTAACTTTGATCAGGGCAGCTTCCCACAAATTCACACCTCAGTGTAACATAACACATAGTAACATAACACAGACATGGTGCCTGCAGTTGTGGCACATTCTGTGAGACTGATGCAGTGCAACTCCTTGAACAAAGGGTGCTGCCGAGTTATTAAAACTTGAGTGTATACAAAGACACAGAGGCAACTGAAAATACTACTAGCTTGACATCAATAAGCTGTACAGTTAGTAAACTTGTGTGGTGAGGTCAACAACATAACACAAACATGTCTCAGATCATTGTGCAATAACCAAGCACTCAAAAAAGAAATGGGCAGGATCACCACACTGGGCTAAAGATAAGAAAGGGGAGCATCAGGCCAGGCATGCAGACAACAAAAGGACACCAGCAGAATAATGTATACCAAAAGATTTAGAGCTCAACTATGCAATGAGATGCAAGAAGCAGGGGGGCTGTGCACACTGTGACACTCCAGCACCGACCCAGTAATCAAGGAGCCTCAGTCCTTACCACTGGCAACAGTTGGGGATGTGCACACTGGTAGGATGACAAGTACACACAGTACAGTGCAATTTCCCTTAAGAGCACACAGAGATCACAGTCAGTCTGGGGCTGGTTTCTCCCTCTTTCTCCAGATCTCCAATAAGACTCCCCACTGGCATAACTATAGGGTTGAGATCTCAGCTGAGTGGCCAAATAAAAGCTTCCAGTACCCTCTCTGTCCAACCAGTGCTTCATGTCCCTGCCCAAGTAGCTGACACACACACACACACACACACACACACACACACACTGAGAGGTCTGATTTACACACACACACACACACACACACACACACACACACACACACACACACACCTGGGAAAGGCTGGCACAGGTTTACTAGCTATGACTCCTTCTGCCCAGACTATAAGGTAGTTTTCACTGCCACCAGCCAGCTTCTTATCAGCTACTTTAAGGCCCTTAGAAAAGGGTGTCCAATCTTACTCTGTAATGTTACTATTAATACAAATGGTAGTTTGATCAGGGGCCAGGCTGTGAGGAGTGCCTGCACAATGTCACCAGATAGATATGCAATTATTCTAAGAGCTTAAATATGTCTCACAGATATCAGCCACAATGATAGGTTTAAATATATTTAATAATAAACAAGACAATACTCAATAAATCATCACAGTAACTTCAGAGATCAAAATCACAGGAAATATTATATTAAAACAACATTGTAGGACAGTCTCAAATAAATACAGAAAACATCTAAACTAATCTTTACTACATTCTTAACTATATCTAAAAGAAATTACTGTACCCTATGTAACTTACTTACAGCAAGGCAAGTGCAGAGGTAGTGAGTGGATGTTCTTGTTAGGTCAAAGACAAAATGCAAAATACACCCTCTCTCTCTCTCTCTCTCTCTCTCTCTCTCTCTCTCTCTCTCTCTCTCTCTCTCTCTCTCTCTCTCTCAGAGAATTTTTAAATTAATATCAAATATTACTGCTGGGTTAGCTTGGATGACATCATTTTTTGTCACCTGACTTTAGTTTCCAAGCTAAACCCTATTGTCAGAAACTTTCAACATTTAGCATCTCCCTGTGAAAAATGCATAAATAAAGACTTTTCCTCAGATGTCTGTAGATCCTGGAAGTCCTAAAACAATAAAACACTTCTGCCTCTCAAGCCTATTAATTATATCTCTTTAAAGACAACACAGAGAGTCCCCTAGTATAGACATCCTGTCTCCTGTTGACTGAAACTGAAAGATAACATCTCTTGTTTATGGCACAGCAATAAAGTACTTCAATCACAATTATTTTTAAGTTTTGCAAGTTAATCGTCTGTGCTCTAGTAGGGTACATCGTGGATACATCTTTTAAGCTCTGAACTGTATAAACCGTGTTCAACACATACTTCTGTACCACAATTTTAATATACACATAACATACAGTTCTAATACATTTATAAGACAAGCCTCCGAATCATGTTGATATTCACAAATTACATATGATTATTTACAAAATTCCAGAGAGCAGTGCTGGCAGTATCTCCTTCTGTCACACTTCTATATAAATCATGTTAATATTCACAAATAACACATAACTATTTACAGAATTCCAGATAGCTGGGCTGGCAGTATCTATTTCTGTTACATCTCTATATAAATCATTTTAATATTCACAAATGACATATAATTATTTATAAAATTCCAGCTAGCAGGGCTGGCAGTATTTCTCTTTGTCACACACACCATCAGAACAAGGAATAAGAATGTGCTGTAAGAGATAAAGGCAACCAAAATATACAGCATGCGTTATGAGTATACCCTGTTATACAAGAAGGTCCACAGTGTTATGTAAACTAAACAGTCTTTGTTAACATACATGTGCATGATAAACAGTCTGAAATACCATCAACAGCAATATGAGGACAAAGAATGATCTGTAAGGTGAAAGCAGGAGATAATGCTCATGTCATGTCCACTGAATGCCATGGTCCAAGTCATCCTGTGTGTGGGCAGCAGGAGATGGTCCTCTTCCATTATAATCTTCAAATGTATGGCAACATGCTGTATGGCAGACAGCATGCAGGACTCTGAACCAAGTCACACTGCACCATGGCATCAGTTGTGATAGTGTAAGACAGAGAGGCTACAGTACACACACACAAATATATTAGGGATGAAGTCTTCTCTATCCTACATCCATCATACTAGGAAGACAAACAGATGGAGTAAGCACAACAACAAGGAACGATGTGTGAAGTCTGCCTGGTTCATAACATGGCAAATCAAACCTGGACCACATCAACTGGAAATGTAATCACCACAGAGAATCTGCATCAAGCTTAGTTTGCTTTATAGTTACCCCAGAAACAATGCACTGTTAGGCTCATAAAACAGTTGGCATGTTCTTGTAACAAAGGACAGAGTAACAAAAGGTACATCTGTGAATTCAATACAGTGAAACACAGTTTCAATTAATTAAAAATATCTTACAATTAGTTCACTAAAGTGAATGGAAAACAGTTGTGATGTAATTCTCAATGAAGGGCTCTTGCCAGCCCAAAATCTTGAATAATTGCAAAACATGTGTTGGTCCAATAAAAGGAATTACTTCATGGGCCCAATTTAGAAAAAGTTTCCATGAAGTGTATGCAAGGTGTAGATCCCTGCTAACAAGTGTTGATTCAGAGACAGCCATACCTTGGTGCTTTAGCACAAAGATGTGCAACACATAGTGTGTGTGTTTGTGTATGAGTGAATGTGTCTGTAAGTGCAATCATGTGTGTGCAGGCTGTGTGTGTGTGTGTGTGTGTGTGTGTGGAGGGGGGGTGGGTTGCGAGCTATCATACCTCCACACTCCCTTACACTAATGAGCAAATCCTGCAACACTGGGTTAGTGGGAGCACCTACCACCAGGGATAATTCTTTAACAATGTGCTTAATGACACTTAAAGAAGACATTTGTTGGGACAAGGGGGGTGGGCGGTACTAGCCACCAGGGATAACTCTTGAACATCATACCTTTGTGGCACTTAGGATTGGGAAGAACACTAAACAGCAGGGACACTCTATATAATGTGCCTTAAAGGCACTTAAAAAGAGACAATGTGGATGGGGTGGAGACCACTGAAACCAGGTATTATCTATATCATAGTGTACTTTAAAGGCACTTAATAATAAAAAAGAAAGAAAGACAACATAGATTGGGGAAACACTAGACACCAGGGATAATCTATATAGCATGCCTTAGTGGCACTACAAAATTCAAACCCCATACCCTCTCACCTTACACAGTAGATATAGTTATCTGCATCACCACTAGACACCAAGAAAACTTTAACATGTTTCCTAAGTCTATAAAAAAAGGAACAAATGTATGTAAAGTGAAAAGGTTTCAAACCATGCATCCTTTACACAGGGACCAAAATTTTAACCCACTAAAGTAATATGTTGGAGTAGTTAAGGTATTTTTACATAAAAATATGATGTACTAATATCTGGCATGATCTCATGCTTGCAACAGTTTGTGAGTCATGAGGGACAGTGGAGGGAGGCTTCAGTGAATAGCTGGGAGGTATACTTAATGACACCAGAGACTATCAAACTATTACAGGGATTCGTTTAAAATTAATAGAGCAGCATTTCAAACATCAATATGCACTCTATTTCAGCAATAAGAATAGGACTATAATGTCTAGCATTATTAACTGAATGTAAGGATCTGTGATTTTTGAGGGCAGGGACAAAAAATCTAAGATATAGCCCATTTAGTATAGGCTACAACATCACTGATCAATATGGTGGACATTGCTCACTCATACACAAATTCACTTTTTCTTTTTACAAAATTAAAAAGGTTTTGCTCATGTGCGTGTTTTCTCTTTCAAGTATTATTCTCACACCCTCTTCTCCCCCTTCTCCCCAGCATCACACCTTACCTCAGAACTTCCACAATACCTCAACTACTTTACATCATCCCTCTCCAAGCTTTAACACCCCCTCCAAACTGCACACAACAATCCTCCCAGCCAGACTTTAATCTCTCTCCCATTCCTACCTCCTACATCAAAAAACTCCTTCAGAAATTAAAGCTCTGCTCAGACTCAGACGACAGACTTCCTGCCAAATTTCTTAAAATTGCTGCTGATGCAGTGGCCTATCCCATTAGCATTCTTATTAAGAGATCTATCAAAGAATCCTATGTCCCTTGCCTCTGGAAAAAAGCAATCATCCTCCCACTTCATAAAGGGTGGCCCATCAGTCGATATTTCTGATTTCTGACCCATTGCTATACTTTCCTCCATCTGTTAAATCCTTGAAAAATGTGTGCAAAAACAACTCTTAGACTACCTTCTAAAGAACAAAATCCTCTCCCCAACACAGCATGGGTTCTGCTCAAGTCATAGCACATCCACTATTCTAATATCCTTCTTAGACATAGTCAATAAAGCCCGAGACTCATGACAAATTGTATCAGCCCTTTTCTTGGACCTTTCAAAAGCATTCAATACTATTTCTCACTCTATCCTCCTCTCCCAGTTCTCCAGTATAGGTCTATCTCCCCAGTCACTTAATTGGTTCAAAAGTTATCTCTCCAACAGGGAGCATGCTGTTAAATGGCAGAATTTAATGTCCCCTTACCTTCACAACCCCACAGGTGAAACTCAAATGTCAGTTTTAGGCCCTCTTCTGTTTAACATTTTGATCAACAACCTCCACCAACTCACTAGTCCAGTATGCAGATGACTCCACTATAGTCTGCTCTGCTCCCAACACAAACATGTTACTGCAAACCACTCAAGCAGCATTTTTCACTGTGGAAACTTGACTTCACAACAATCACCTTTCTTTAAATCCCCCAAAAAATAAACTCATGATCTTTACTCCCAAGAGAAATACACCTATCAATAAAGCTGACCTCAATATATTCTCTCTTAAGTCTACCAAAATTGAACTAGTAACCCATACTAAAGTGTTAAGAGGAGTAATAATTGATGAAAACCTTAAATTCGATCTGCACATCCAAAGTAATATAAGTAAGACCCACAAAAAACATGGATTACTCTATAGACACAATAAGTTCCTCTCCCGCCAACTAAACAAGTATTGCCACTATCGTACCTACTACCCTCACTAACCTATGGTGCTCCCTTACTAAACAACTTGCAGTCTTCTTTGAAAATAAAATTAGAAACATGCTACAACTAGATTGCTAAATTTGCTACAAAAGTCACCATTCTACTCATCACTGTATTGCCCTAAAATAATTACAATGTCTTGAATTTCCCCACTACCTATTACTGCTTCAGCTCACAATTACACATAAATTCATTCATAAACTAAAAGTCTGCCTTGCCCTTAGCTGCCTATTCACCCTTTACACAGCCATTAGGCCTCTGAGATCAGAAAACCAACATCTTCTATAAGTACATAAAGCCAAATCACCTGCTGTCCAGTTACTATACTCTTAAAACATTGCCAGAATATGGAATAACCTACCTACATTCATCTGCATACAGCAAAACCCTTCTAACTTCAAAACATCACCATATAATCATCTCCTTTCCAACTGGACATGCAACTTCTCAACTCCTTCCCCTGACATTACTTAATCTAATGACTGAACCTAATTCCAGTTTTTACTCAGTTTTTATCTAGTTCCGACGCCAACATTTTGTTCTCATAATAATTCCCTACAAACTTTCAGCTACTTAGTTCCTCTTCTCGCTTTCGCTTAGCTCCCAATCCACAGTACCCATCTTCTCTCCCTCATGCCACTTTCCTATTATATCACTCCTCTTTCTTCTGTACTTTTTCTTTTTTTTTTACTACTACTACATACTACTCCCTCCCCTACATCTCTGTTTCCTCTTTCTCTCTTCTTTTCTCCTTCCCACTCCCATAAATATCACAAAGTGCTCCTCATATGCTTCATATGCCCCTCTCTCTCTATCTCTCTCATATATATATATATATATATATATATATATATATATATATATATATATATATTCTATTGTTTATACATGTATCACCTGATTTACATGCATTGGTGCTCATAACTGTATAATATTATATCTATTTTGTTGTGTCTAGTATTGTGCCATGTTTTTATTGTCTACTCTATGAATAAGTTTAACTTTGTTGTTAATATAATGCTATATCAGCTTTACCTATTTTCTATAATGTTATGTAACTTTCTTAGTAATTTCCTTTTTTGTAATCTTCCTTAGTTTTTTAAAATATTTACTGAAACTTTTTTGAAACTTTATTGTTACCTTGAAGCTTTCCTCCCCAGGCCTCCACTGAAAATGAGTTTTCTTTAGCCCAGCGGACTTTCCTGGTATACAAATGCCAAATATATATATATATATATATATATATATATATATATATATATATAGATATATATATATATATATATATATATATATATATAGATATATATAGATATATATAGATATATATAATGGATATAAAAAGTTTACACACCCCTGTTAAAATGCCAGCTTTTTGTGATATAAAAAATGAGACAACATTAAATCATTTTAAAACTTTTCACACCTTTACTGTGACCTATCCAATTGAAAAACAAGCAAATCTGTATATACAAACTAAAAAAACATACAATAAGCTGGTTGCATAAGTGTGCACACACCTTAAACTAATACCATTTTGTGAGTGCACACCCTTAAACTAATACTGGCTAAGCAGAGCTAACGACTGCTAAGCATTGCTCAGTTCTCATTTTAAAGATATTTCAGAATTGAAAATTAATTAATCATTACTGATGTATTATTAAGTGCATATAATTTAATTTACATGATGTCCCCCTATGTACTTTCATTATATTACCTTGCGGTGTGACTATACTGTATGGGGCACTTGTGTTTAGATGGGTGATTTCACATGTTATATGCACTGACACTTCAATTTTGGACCAGCTACACTACCTGGTTAACAAATATCAATTACTACATAATTTCAGGAAAAAATAAGATTTTAACAATGCTTTCCCATGTAAAAATGAAAGGCCTGTCTTGGTACTCGAACAGTGAACTGCTGCCTGTAAAGGCCAGAGCTCTAACCACTATGGTATCTCACCAGTGAGTCTTTTAGCTATACATTTATACTTAGCTCCTATGAGATGTTTAAGCAATGCTGAGCAAAGCACTGCTACATGCAAATCTGCTCAGCTATGCTTAAACATCATTTATAACAGAAAACAAAATAAATGTAATACAACCACTTTAATTGCATATCTTAATAGTAATGCTGCACTACCTGTTATACTATCACTTTTCTAAGTCTGTATGTGCAACATGTTTTAGATTTTCCCTATTTTGGGACCTTTGCCCCACATTTATTTAAAGGCTTTATCCAGATTTCTTGATGGAAGAGGTTGAGGTTTGTGCATTCCTCTCAACTGTCTAGATTTTCGCAGACTGTCCAGATGTTTGGCTCATATTTTTGTTTTGTTCCTCATAACATTTGTGGTTTTCTGCAAATCAGTGGGATGATCTCAGGATTGAAGTCAGTAAATAATGGCATACATTTGAGTTTCAGACTTCTAATCCTTCAGAAAATGTATGTTAAAACAAACCCTGTTATTCTATCATCTTTCTAAGTCTATAAGAGCTGTACTTAAAATATGCCCCTATTTTCGGACCTTTGTCACTCCGTTTTCTTTCCCTTTGTCTGGAGTTTGGGCATTAAGAGGTTTACAGGTATGGTTGTGTGTCTGAGGACACACTTGTACTGTAAAGTACCATATGGCATTTTGACAATGCAGGGGGTGCGTTACAGTTCCTGTTCCACACCCCCTGCATTGCTTCTCATTCACAGTCCAGCTTTCAGTGTCCATGGACACTGAAAGCATTATAAAGCACTTTCACAATGCAGGGGGGGGGAGTGTGACAGTACCATGGACATTGACAATCTGCTTTCCATGTCCATGGACACTGTTTTACTGTTATTAGTTGCTTTCAGTGTCCGCGGACACTGAAAGCATTTAAAAAGTGCCATACAACACTTTGAGAGTGCAAGGGGTGTGTTAGATCTGTGAGCACTACCACACTACACCCCCTGCACTCATTCAGCATTCATGTCTGCAGATCCATCTCAGTAACGCACCTTCATTAATATGAAAGGTGCGCTGCTGAGAAGGGTTGCGGATGTGAACACCATTCAGTCCATGTAGGAATAACTATTCCTACACAGAGTTTATTGAATCCTGGGCCAAATTACTTAGACAAGCACCTTAACCAATTTAGCTTCAAAGGGAATCAGTGAGAAGGGCTTCCTAGAGGCTATCAAAAGAATAATAAAAGCTTTTCAGTTAGCTACTGCAGACTTCAGATTCCTTCAGTTGTAATCACTCTATCTTTTCCAGTTGGCCACACATCTTTTGGAGGTATCCTGGATATGTACATTCAATGGGGGGATCACATCCTTCTAGAAGGGAAATCCATAGTGTATAAATGTCCCTAGAATGGAGACGGGAACTTGAGATTCAATCCATAATACTGTGTACAGTTTCTTTTTGTAAGCCCTAACCCCCAAATGCACTGAATTAGCATGCACTTCATGCAGGTGTGCAATAGTACATTATGATGGGATCACCCTGTGTCTACTTTGATCCACCCTTTGTCTGGGTAACTGCCCACTGCATTCCTAGGATACCTGGGATCTCTGATTTTATCACCAACAAAACAACAGCATGCCTCACCAGTATATCCCCTTCTGTCTCCATGAAAGTGAGTAGGCACAGCCCTTTCACTCCTCCTCATCCCTGTTCAATTCCACCCATGCCATGGCTTCTAGTCTAAAACCAGATGTCTGAGCTGTAGTCGAGGTTTTATCAATCTATGTTATCAATTTGGCAGAGGAAGCATAAAACTGTCTGCTTAAATTTATCCATGGTTCCTTACCACAGTGATCTTGTTATTAAAAGAAAGCACAAAGTGTTTTATAAACAGGTAAAACAAATGGATCAGAATTACCATGAATACAGCAAGGCACTGTATAAAGTCTTACATCTGATGGTATTCATACCTGACATTTTAAGTGAACACATACTCTAATCACAGGTGCAGGAGCTAGTACAGTTATATGAAAATTCATTTTAATGAAGTCTTGAAAAGCACCTCTGGAGTGTTCCTGCATCCCCTCATAGCCTCTAACTTTACTCACCCTCTGAGTTCACCACATGTGAAGAGCAAGGAATGAAATAGCTCTCAACTGTCCAGATTTTTACAGAATGTCCATTACTGACAAGTAAGGAAATAGCTCTCATCTGTCTAGATTTTTGTAAAATGTCCATTTTGTTCTTTAATATATTTGACCTGTTCCTCATAAAGGTTTTCTGGCAACTCACTAAGGATTGACAACAATGAATAATGACATAAATTTGAGTATTGAACTTCATATCCTTAAGAAAATGCATACTTATGCAAAATCTACTATGCTAGCAACTTTCTAAGAATAATATTACAACTTTGTCCCTGATTTTAGGCCTTTGTCCCCGTTGCTTTTTTCACATTTCTTGAAATTAGAAATTGAGAGGTAAGTATTTCACTTTTTTCAAAAGCTGTGAAATCAGAGAAACTAAAAACAGTACATTAGAGGCGTGCTGCTGTAGTCATTGAAAAGTTAGCAAATATTGTCTTATGCAATTGTAATCCATGCAATCAAGTACAAAGCAAATGATTGCAAGCCTATTAATATCTTTCATGAGCACATCGATGCTGAATTTAAAATGACACATTCGGTGATGACTGTACATGCAAACATGGATCTTTTGCCGATCTGACCGAATCACATGCTGTTGTCTTTATGATGCTTTCTGAGTACTGTAGAATAATATAAAGCTACCAAGCATCTGCACAATGCTATTAGTGTGTCACTTACAGTGAAAGGGTATAGATTTGTTCTGTATTATCTTCTTACAGGTGGCACATTCCTGTACAGCCCTGTGCTGTAGTAAATACACTAAGGTTACAGAGCATCCACAGATGCAATTCTCAAAGGCCACAGCTCATGACAAAGATGTCCATATATTTTTCCATGACTGTTCTAGCATTTCACGTAGCACTCAGACATGTTCAGCAAACCAAAAATAATATGCCCCCTGAAATCTTTAACTGCAACCATGTTAAACTTATGATATATTAGCAATGATGAAGCTTAAACATTTCATACTGACACGGGCATATCTTAAAATAGCAACATAGTTTTGTATTACAACTTACAGTGCAATAAGGACAGCATGCCTTCAGAATCTAGTATTATTTTTTTATTTATGTTACCACTTATTTCACTTTCATGGACCATGTATTCTAAGTGGACTCAAGAATCAATTTAAATTTAAGCAGGAGGCTCAATGAACAGAGGAACAGTGTTGCACAATAGATACACCAAATGCTTTCATGCAGTCATTCATTTCATTATAACTGCTTCATCCTATTCAAAGCTGCAGAAGAGTTGGAGTTTATTGGGTACTCAGTGGGCATAAAGCAAAGAACCAACCTGGATGGGATGTCAGTCCTCTAGATGTCTCTCTTCAGGCATATAAACACATGCAGCTGCACAGCTGCTAGTGCCAATTTTCTTACCATGTAACCACTGTAGGTGATTTTGTTTTACACTGTGCAGCACAACCTGGCAATCAATATGAATGCAATTTACATGTGCGTGTGTGTGTGTGTGTGTGTGTGTGTGTGTGTGTGTGTGTGTGTGTGTGTGTGTGTGTGTGTGTGTATGTGTGTGTGTGCTCGGGGAATGTGCAGTGGTGCATTTAATATCTTATCTTCATACCCTCACGTTCAAGTACCAATAACTATGACAGTATTTCTGGCTCGATGAGTAGTGTATAGGGAGGACATAGTTTGGAACACATTTATCTGAAAAGAGTAATACATATATTAGCAAGTTCAGCAATGAAATACGAGCTCAAGCTACAATAATTTGTAACATATTTAAATGCTTTATTTCTTTACTAAAATGGTAAAATTGTGCAGTAAAGCAGTACATTGCTGTCTTAGGAATTTGTAAGGCATATGCACATTCTATCTAAACACATACCAAGTCTACACTTTGTTAGGACCTGTTAAGCCTATCTTACACATGACAAAATGAGCATAGTAGTTAGTCTTTAGTTATTTGCACTGGTTATTGTGTGACAACAGCACTGAGATGATTTTGAAATGTGTACTAGTGGCATCTGGCATAGGTGTTGTATCACACACACTGACCTGTCTTGTCTTTTAAGCAGTAGTATAGTTACTAAACGCTTTGTCTCTTTGTAGCACATAAATATTTAGTATAATTACTAAATGATTTGTCTCTTTGTAGCACATAAACATTTAGTATAATTGATTAATGCTCTGTCCCTTTATAGCACATAACCATTTAGTATAATTAATAAATGCTTTATCTCTTTGTAGCACACATCTTTTTTTCACAGTTTTTGTTCCTTGCAGCTGACCATTGGCTGCCTCCTCATCCACTGGTGTTTCTTTAATTTCCCAGATTAACTTCAACCCATGGTCAGAGTTGGTGAGGAGATTGAAGAACCTGAGTCAGCATCATATTGCCTATGAGTGTTACACAATGCCTTATCTTACCTTCCTCTTTGCATGCACTCACACATCCAGGGCCAGCCGTGCAATGGGAGATGTGGTCTATTGCCCTGCCTCTGTGATGGTTCAGTCAATGCCCCTGCTGACCTATGGACAATATCCTCTGAGCATCCTCAGCATCTGCTAGAGATCAAAGGTAGGTGCATCTAAGTGCTCAGCTTCCCCCCAGAATGGGCATAGCCATCCCCCCTTACCAACACCTTAGACAAACCCATCCCCCCTTACCAGCACCTTAGACAAACCCATCCCTCCTTACCAGCAGCTTAGACAAACCCATTCCTCCTTACCAGCACCTTAGACAAACCCATCCCTCCTTACCAGCACCTTAGACAAACCCATCCCTCCTTACCAGCACCTTAGACAAACCCATCCCTCCTTACCAGCACCTTAGACAAACCCATCCCTCCTTACCAGCACCTTAGACAAACCCATCCCCCTTATCAGCACCTTAGACAAACCCATCACCCTTACAACCACCTTATATAAACCCATACCTCTACCAGCATCTTATACAAACCCATCACCCTTACAAGCACCTTATATAAACCCATACCTCTACCAGCACCTTATACAAACCCATCACCCTTACAAGCACCTTATATAAACCCATACCTCTACCAGCACCTTATACAAACCCATCACCCTTACAAGCACCTTATATAAACCCATACCTCTACCAGCACCTTATACAAACCCATCTCCCCTTTCCAAAACCTTATACAACCCTCCCTTACCAGCACCTTAGACACCCAACACCCCTGCCTGTGCAGCATTCCCAGCCTCTGCAAGGGATCAATTATTAGGTGCATCTGAGCACTCCTCCTCCCTTCTCTCCCCCAGGATGGCCATGCCCTTCTGATGCCTTACTGGTGCCTTAGATGTCCCAAGCCACTAAAAGAGCCCAGACCACCTGGGACATAGTCATATCACTCTACACCAGAGAGCTTGCTTCTTTGTAGCACATATAAGCACATGCTTAGCATAGTTATTATTATGTTTCTTAAATAAATAGTAATTGTTACGACTAGGATTTTTGATATTACTTTTCATGTCTGAGCATTTTCATGCATACATTACATATGTTATTATATTAACAGTATGATAATGCATAACAGATGATGTAAATTAGCCTTTATAAGAATGTTAATACGATTGTTGTTTTTCTGTACTCTTCTGTTTTGGTCTGAAACTCTACAGAGGACCACATGCTTAAAGGATTTCAAATTTGCACACATTTAAGGTATTGAGTTTCTATGTTTTTCATGTTTATGCTGCATATTGAAAAACACTAAATGTTTCAATTAATGCACTTGTATTATTACATATTATGACACATTATAAGCACATTACTAATACGATACTAATGAAACAGTAGTCTGTTGAAAACAGCCATAATAGAACATTGATTATACAATGTACTTCGAGGCATTGTTAGGATCAGCTTAATTGAGAGAGCAATGTGTTTCTGGAAATAGATTCAGACAGTTCTGTTTGTTGTTGTTGTTGTCTTTCGGCTTTTCCTGGTTAAGGGTCGCCACAGCGGAACTCTGGACTACTAATGATTGGCAGTAGATTTTCACAGTGCCGAGTTGCCAGCTCAACGCCCAACCTTCAACGAAGGCACGCCCATTCACGCATGTCTTTCGGAACGCCATTCGACCCACGGGGAGGACATACAGACTCCACACAGAAGGCACTCCCTGCACATTAGCTGAGAATCAAATGGGAAAACCTCTTGCTGTGAGGCAACAATGCTACCGCTGCACCACCACGGATTAGATTGTCAAACACAGATTTATTGAATTTGTTTATATTTTACAATGGAATGCATTCTACATCAAAATCATACATGTGATTTTTGCCCATTTGCAGGCAATAGAATTGCTTGATCTAATAGATGTTTTTTATGTTAATGAAGTTTTCAATAGCATATTTTAAACATATTTCATATGCTGCTTAGTGGAAAATTTTGTGGTGTTGTTTTTGTTGCTCTAATCAAGCTACATTGCATTTACTATGACAAAATTCTGCTTTTCTAAAGGATGAGTTTTACTAAAGGTTCAAGTAGAGTGCAGAATTTTATAGGTGCTGTATTCCATGTGTGTAGTTCTTTACAGGCTGTGATATTTGGTGTTGGTGTACTAATGATCTAGTACATGGGTTCAGAAATGCGTAATCATCCATTTTGCTTGCTTCTCTGATACATTTATTTAGCAAACGTTTTTATTAATTTTCAAATATGACCACTATACATTCACTTTAATTAGAAGTGAAGACTTTCTAATAAACAGTTTCTTAAAACTATTCCTATGTGTCTCTCTCTTCCCCATTAACACATTGCTCTTTTCCTTAAAGTTATAATTTTGTAGATGTCTTTGTTATATGTATTTCTACTAAAGATTTGCTTGTGTAGGACTTGCATAGGGCTTCTGTTTTGCTGTTTAAGGTATGGAATGTACATAAACCGATCTTACCTCTCAACCTCTTAGAACAAGAAATCTGGACAAAGCCATAAATAAAAGTGGGACAAAGGCCCAAAATAGGAACATTTTTAAATATTGCTTTTACAATTTTAAAAAGTTGATAGAACAGATTGTGCATTAGCATGAATTTTCTGAAGGATATGAAGTCTGAAACTCAAATGTCTGTCATTATTTTCGAACTTCAGTCTTTAATAATTTCACACTAATTTGCCAGAAAAACACAATTTTATGAAAAACAGACCACAAAATGGGGAAAAATCTGGACATTCTGTGAACATCTGTACAGCTGAGTGGTATGAAACCAATATGGAGTCAGATATGTAATAAAATTACACTTTCATGAGTGATGTGAGGAATACCTATGGACAATTGTAAAAAGAAGAAAAAAACATTTGCAAAAGACTTTAGTATGCTTACAAAAAGTCAACAGGTTCATGTTATTTTTTTTTTGGTCTTAGCTACATTCATGTCCATTGTCAAACACCCATGGATGTTTCACCCCCGGGATATGCCATGGCACACTTCTGCTGTGGTATTACTTTTCTTGGCCATTGACTCAAAATTTAACATCAGAGAAATAAAAAACGGCTTTGTAACACATAGGATGGAATGCAACATTTCCTAACAACATGTGCATGAGGATTCCCTACAGCAGTATATTTCTGTCTGCCATAACTGAGAAGGTCACTTCTACAGAAGATACTGTCTCACCCAACTGTTTAAGTTCCACCACATTCTACAGTTACTGCTCTCACATGTTCATTGGTAAATGCTAGGCTGTCTAGCCATTTTTGATTACACAGTTTTCAATTCTAATCAAACCCTGTACCTTGTATCTGTGAGGCAAAGACCTTAATCATTATTCCAACCACTCCCACCACTCTTATTAAAAATCTCAGAAGTGCAGAAATCAGCTTCATAGAAGTTATTGTGCAGTGCATTCCTATGCTTTCCTTTAGAAAGGTATTCTGCAAGGGGTATGCAGATGAATGAATGCTTAACTATGGACAGGGATTAATATAGATTAGCAATCCTATTACAAAAACACAGTATGTCTTACATGATTCTAACTGTCCTTCTACTCTGCTGAAGGACAGACAGAATAATTACTATAGAAAGTAAGGTTACTGTAATGATGGCATAAAGAGATACTTCCTGTGAGAAGTAGATATGCAGCTAGGAGAGAAACCTAAGGCTGCATTTTTACTTTTAGGCAGTTGGTGCTGTGAAATAAATCCTAACAAGTGTGTCAGTGTTTTCCCTTAAACAAATGCATCTATATTTTATATGCGTACAGCTACAGATAAGATTTCAAGCCTGTGACAAGAGGTATGGCAATCACTGGCCGTCTGATTAACAGCCAGTTTCACCTCATATTTATGCTGTAGGACTTCCTTTACTACTCAGGATGGCAAACTAACAAGACAAAACAAGGATTAAAGTAGAACTCATTTTTTACAAGAATATGTGCTTGTAGCAATAAATAATTGTATCTAGAATGCATTCATTTTATCGTTTGGCATACAGATATATGACTGACTCATATGGATTGTACCATTATTGAAGAGTGTATTAATAAATGCAGCACATACTCTTACTCAAAGAAACGTTTTAATGAACAATAACATATCATTTCACTGCATATACTGAAAACTTAGCATTATACAACAGGCAATCTCCTGAGGTTAAAGTATAATATATTTCACAATTACAGTTACGAAGTTTATTAAAAAATAAAAAAACAGGTACACAAAATGACCGTACAGATATATCAAAATTCTGTATCATCTGCATTTTATATGCTTGTGTAACCATCAGCTAAAAAACACAATTCCTATTTTTTATTTATATGGGTTGTTTACTCTTAGAATATCTTTGGCTTTTATAAGACTGTCTGGTATTGTCATTTTTATTTTAAGTGGAGCAATCTAGACTTCTTTGCATTGATGACTTTGTTTTCCTTAGAGTACAGCAGTAAAACCTCTGATAGAACCTGACAAAGACAATGTGCAGTTGTGTCACATTTTTTGTTTCAAAGTAAAGTGACATTTCTCATGGTCATCCTGTGCAAAAATGAGAAAAGGGATTAAGGATGGATGGATGCATTTATTCACTTTATATTTGAATATCTATATAGGGCTAATGCAGTGACTAGAAACGGATCCAGTATGAATTCTTGAAAGAGAATTCACTGTGAATTAACTACCCATAAATTACGAGGACATACAACTTTATAAACTGTTTTTTTTCTCCCTGGGCACAGTGTGGAGGGTAATCATGCCGGAGAAGCTGAATGTGGATGTGGCAGTACGGGGAAGTGGATAATACTAATCAGCCATGGGCTCTCCCTTGAAAATGGTTCCGGCATTAAATTAACTTGGCAGAGTGACTCAGAGGACCTCTGCCCAGTTAATTTATTCTCTTAGAGGGAAAGTGAATACCATGCTTTTAATGGTGATCACCTATTCACTTCTATGGGAGTACCAACAGGGCAGACAAGTGTAGCAGAGCAGTGTGTGTGTGTGTGTGTGTGTGTGTGTGTGTGTGTGTGTGTGTGTGTGTGTGTGTGTGTGTGTGTGTGTGTGTGTGTGTGTGCGTGTGCAGGTGTACGTGTTTGTGAATAGGGCTGTGCCAACTATGCTGATGAGGTCTGGGAGTGCACTGTTCAATTTTAGAAACATGGTAATGAGTTCTTAATACTTCTCTAATATAGATGATGTCAAACTAAACATATTATACCAAACACTAAAGACATAGTACACCTTCAAACAGTATGTGGGGGAATTTAACAAAGCCTACATGGACTTATTTTGCGATCCAGTAAACAGAGCTGGGAGGCATGCACGCACACTCCATCACAGAAGTATCCGTGGCATGCAAATCACCTCATACGCAGGTGAACTGCATACAAATGAGGGAGGTAGAGTGATTCAGCAAGCAGATAGGCACATGTTGTTGTCTCTAGTGTACATGGAATTATGTGTACAGGAGTTTAAACAGTGTACAGGAGTTTAAACAGACAACAGGGGCTATAAAAGTGTATGTCGATGGACAGAAATAGCATAGCAGACACAGATATGTGCAAAATTATCCACAGTGTGTCCAAAACTGTATAAGAAATATGTAAAATTAGTTTTTTTAATGGTTTGTATATGTTTGCACAGTGTACTGCAGTTTGCAAACATGCAGTTATGAAAAAAAAATTAAAAAGATTGTAAAAACCTAAATTTAGTAGTATGTGACAGTAATGTATTATAGGACCCTGTGTGGAGTATTTACAATGGTGGAATGGTGCTGTTGCCAATGAGGTAGGTCTAGAATCATGTAGTAACCAGGTTGTGTGCACAGATCCCTCTACAAATGAGGTGGGGTTACTGAGTAACACAAATGGATATCCATGTCTGCAGATCCCATCCGTGTAGGCACAGAACCATGTTGGTATCCAGAGAAGAGGTAGCTGACATCAAGAGGGGGTGTGTCTGAGGACTTGTAAGCTCATTGGAGCTCAGCAGCGCCTGTTTGTGTAGCATGCCACTCTGCTGAGCAGGGGTGGGTGTACATTGGCTGAAAGCTTTGTTTACTTTCAGAGCATGTGTCTCAGAGTGTTTGCATGGCATGCTACCATGCTGAGCATGCCCTTTCATGGGTATGTGAGCAGTGACTGCTGAACATTGTTCACCTTTGCAGAGCATGTTCACGAGGTGCACCACAATGCTACATAAGGAAGGCTGTCCAAAAAAAAAAAAATTGGCTGAGAAAGCCAATGATATATTAAGTACTGATGCCCCCTGTTTCAATTAAACTAGGGCCATCAACAGTCTGTAATGATGTACTTGGCAGGTGGAAAGCCAAACACAGGCTGCACCCACAGCAGACTGTTATAAAGGTTGCATACACCCTACAATCTGATTTCACCTCCATGCTTTGCACCATTGGAGTACAGACTTGGTAATTTTAACTGAGAGAATGCTAGGGACTGCTGCAGGTCTGCTACATATGTATGTGCTAGATGCTGAGGTCAATGCAGCTGCTGCTGATGCCCATGACCATAGGCGTAGACTGAGAAGGAGAAGAGTGTTCAGACCCAGGGTAACTTACCAGGAGCTACATGAGCTGGAGATTGTAGAGTGCTACAGGGTGGACAGGGACATACTACAAAAACTTACGGAGTCATGCCACCCTCAACTCAGACCCATAGCCAACAGAGGGCAAACCATTACAGTGGAAATAAAGGTATGAATAGCTCTTAGGGTACTAGCTACAGGTACATTCCAAAAAACATCTGGGTGTGATGGGGGTCTTGCAGGCATCAGCATTCAGGGTACTCCACCAGTTCCTGGATGCCATGCTACCACATGCCAGTGAGCACATATATTTTCCCTACACCCCTGAGGAGAGGGCCAGCAGTATGCAACACTTTTACCGTGTAGTACACTACCCTGAAGTACTATGTGCCATAGACTGCAGTCATGTACACATCGTCACCAGCTGGTGAAGAGGGTAGAATGTATGTCAACTGCAAGGGGTATCACTCCATCAACTACCAGGTCATGTGCAATGTCCAGGGCATTATCATGAATGTGTGTGCTGGCAGCCCTGGCAGTTATCATGACTCCCACATCTGGCATGCATCACAACTGTACCAGATGTTTGCTAGGGATCATATCCCATACGGCCATTTACTGGGGATGCTGGCTACGCACTGGAACCGTGGGTGATGACAGCCATCAGAAATGCACACACACCCATGGAAGAATGCCATAATGAAGCACACACACAAACTAAGAACATCATAGAGCATGTGTTTGGGCTGCTGAAGTCACAGTTCCAGTGCCTTGATATATCTGGTGGAGCCCTGCAGTACTGTCCAGCTACATGTGCACAGATGTTCATGGTATGTGCCATGCTGCACAATATGATCCTGCAGAAACAGCTGCAGCAGGATCAGGAAAGGGAAGGGATACACAGTTCCCATGAGTGCCTTGGTCCCCACAGCCACACTCACAGGGGGACTCAGAGGAGAAAACCCCTGAGGATGTCCCTGTAGGCAGAAGTAGTCATGCTCAGTATGCCCTGGCCTTGTCCAAGAGACAACACATAGCACATGCATTGACATCCTAGGGCCCCAGGGACTGACACCTTACTCTGACTCACATACATATAGTAAAAATGATGCCAGGCAACCCACCCAACCTGTACCTAACCATGTATTGGGTGTGTACTGTGTTCATCAGACAGAGTCATCCCTGAACTACATTTTCAACTGCTGCATTCACAAGGTAAGTCAATCACTTACACAACACTTGTAAGGAGTACTATAATATGTTATTGTATGTATGGACCTGCTGCATGTGTGCAATGGAATATAGTGGGCTATTTGGTGAGATGTAACATCCATATGGGACTACAGATGCCCAGTCCAGTAGTATGCGTTCCATAATATTCACTAAAACTCATGGTTGGAATATTCACTACAGCAGTCAAGGGAGATGTCAAACAGTGGGGTCACATGATATTTGCACTACTGTCTGTGCCAGCAGATTATGTGCTGTTCTTTCCCCACCCCCAACACATCAGTGTTCACATGCAACTTCTGGCAGTAAGTCTACAATGATATATCAGCAGACCAGCCAGTTCCAGGGCTGTGACATAGAACCTGGCCACACATGTCTCACATAATGCAGGGGTGACAATGTATGTCTGTATGCTGTTGATTGTGTGAGGAATGACACCTCTCTGTCTGGAGGCTGGTGTGGCTCACTGGGCTAGGAACTGTAGCATGGGTGATGGTGTTGATGGTTTGAATATGGCAGCATTCACCTCTTTTGCATGTGAGGTACTCTTATGGTAGCATTCCCACAAACTGTCATACCCCTGAATATGTCACTGCAAGACAGTTGGACAAAGTCAGAGAAAATGGGGGGACAAAGGGCCAAAACTACAGACAGACATTACACATGCTCTGATGAATCTAGAAGGTGACTAGTATAACAGTAGGTTGCAACAGAACAGAATAGCTGCAGGATGTAAAGGCCATTACTTAAAAATGTCAGTAGTTATTATAATTCAATGACTACATTACACAATATTATACCAGAACACCACAAATGTATGAGGAACAGACCAAACATATGGGGTGAAATGGTGGACATTCTGCAAAAACATGTACAGTGTGAGGTATGCAGACTATTACCCTGTGTGTGGTGTTACATTATGTACTTCAGTCACATATTAAGTAAAGCATATAGCCGGGGAATGGCTTGGACAATTTTAGGGAAGTGCTGTACTGTGGAAACAGGTGCAGCAACCAATGTGTGCAGTACACAAAATCCTGGACCAGAGTACAGGTAGCTGTGGCCCAGATTCACCTTGTAGGTACTGACAGTCCCACTGGGCATGCTCCCACACTTATTTAACTTGAATTCAAGTCTGTTGCCTCTTCCGCACAAAGACCTGCCATGTGGAAATATGTCTGTACATACAGACAGCTACATATACATATCTGTCTGTGTCTATCTCCCTCACACATAATTACTGTATCTATTAGTATGTATCACATATACATATGATATCGATATATATATTGCTATATAAATTACACTGGTCCATAAAGTCTCCACATATATCTACCTAACACATTTACATAACGTGCACACACAGCAACAGCTAAAGAGGCATCCCTGTCATACACACAGACACACACACACACACACACATATATATACATATATATATCTGTGTGCATGTATATATGCATGCATGTATGTATATATATAGAACCAAACAAGGGTGTGAGAGTGGTAAAATGCCACCAGTAAAAATAAAAACAACTATTCTGTAGCCAATGATCCTACAACCCAAAATGGAATCAGCGTTTAATGTAAAAAACACAAAGGCTCAAAGCCAAAAAATACACTCCAAGTAAAGGGTCAAAAAAATACAATCCAAGTAAAGGGTCAAGCGCTTTCATCATGAGACTTCATCAGAACACTATAAAATTACTTTTCCACACTTTTATACAAACGATCATCCTAGTTAATCACTAACAATGAGTTCTTAAAGTGAAAATGCCCACCTATAAAAACATTTAAAAAGTGAACAAACATACCCTGTGTTTGAAAAACTTCAATTATAAACCATTTAAGGAATACTATAAAATTTAAGGGCTAAAACACAAAGTTTAAAGTTTAGGAGCCCTAAACTTTAATTCAGGTTTAATACTTATGTGATCGTTGATGCCAGGAGCTTCAGTGGCATTCAGTTTAAGTTGCCATCTTGCTTCTGCTTTAAGCACTTTATTAGTCCAATCACCACCCCTAATGTTTTTACTGACCACTTTTAAAATACCAAAATGGAAGGAATGTTCAGGATTCATGTTAATGTGTTTGTAAAGTGCGTTATTTTCATCATTCCTTGTGATACTGTACAAATGCTCATAGATCCTTCTGTTCAACCTCCTTTCTGTCTTCCCTACGTAAAAATAACCACAAACTTGGCAAATAGCAAGATAAACCAAGCCAATTGTACATGAACTTGTTCCATATTTGACCGCAATGTTATGTGGTCCCAGATAGACCGTAAGGGTACCAATAATGTACCTACAGTAATCACATGCCCCACACTTAATTGTCCCTTTCATACTTCCTTTTTTAACTAAGTTAGGATTTTCCAACAAATTTTTAAGGTTCTTGTTAATCCTATATGTAAAAGAAGGTTCCTTACCAATAACAGTCAATAATTCCTTATTCCCCTTAAACATGGCCCATTTGTTTTTGATAATATTTCTAACTCGAACAGAGGTTTCACCATGAGTTAATACCATTGTGTGTGAAAAATCTCTACCACACTCCTGAGCGTAATCTAACTTAACCTCTGTAACCCCAAGTAGTGGTTTAAATCTAAAACCCCATTCACTGATGACCTGATCCCTAATATGGGAAACAAAATCATGGGGATATCCCCTAGCCCTAAACATGTCCACTAAAAGTTGTGTTTCAGTTTCTTGTGTGCGTGTGTGTGTGTGTGTGTGTGTGTGTGTGTGTGTGTGTGTGTGTGTGTGTGTGTGGATGTAAGAATGTCCCTGCATGCCCTCAGAATGTTGAGGTTATCTGCACATACCCAGCACAACTGTTGTCTGAAAGAACCAGACCAAGGCCGCAACAGTACATGATCCACTCACTCACAGACTCCTGTGCCTACAGAATGTCACCTTGTAGACAGACATATTTGAGCAAGTATTGCAATGCACAATGGTTTCAATGCATGCCTTGCACAGGCCATAGTGTCTCTGGCAACATGTGTGCCTATCTAACTGCAAACAGCCACATATGGCTATACTGGTAACTGTATATAAATAGCAGGGTATTAACAGGTATCCCACTCCTAGGGCACTAGATACAATAACAGTACCAAGCAATATTACTCTGCAGGCAACACATGCTGTTCAACACAAGGCTACTTTGTGTACTGTACAAGTACTATGGTGCATGCGATAATTACTGTGAGCTATAGTGTGTGATAGTAGATAGGTAGGGGTTCTAATCTCATATCAGCCCACTCTGTTTGTGTGTGTAAGTATATCCCCTTGGCTTGCAACACTACAGACATGCCTATATGGGCTATCTCCATGCAATGGTTATGCATTTTATGGCCCTGTGACTAGCTGCTGGCCCTAAATTGCACTCCTCTACATAATCATAATTGATGTCTGCCATCTGTCTGACCTGGACACAGGATATTTGTAGATGTGTCAACTCCATCACCACACCTTCTAGATTTGTAAGTGCAGAAAACCCAGGTGACACATAGGTAGGGTAGCAGAACTTATCACAAAGTATGAATGCATGAGTACGCTGACTGCCCCCATTGTTCCTGATAGACTCTTCTACACATATGCACCTAGGGAGCCATGCACATGTACTGCTGTACCTTGCTGACGTCATATTTCTGCTGTGCTGCCATGCCATCCTCTGCTGCTGTATTGTCCCCATGTGTGCATAGTTTATCCCCTCAGACTCCTGGAATAAAAACATGCACAGGTCCATGACACACCTGTCATTCTGTAACACTGCCACCAGTCCAACATCATGTAACAACGATACGCAAAGTATGATGTGTAGTCATAACACATACCAGCATACAGTACATGTTGTGGCCCACAACAAGTGACATGGCAAAACAATACTGTAGTACACGCAAACATGTTAAGTAATATAGACACCCTGTGCATCAGGCCCATAGTAGAATTTCCCTGCATCACTGGCAAGGAGGCAGGGATGTGGCACAGCTATCATTATATGCACAGGGTGTGGTGTGGGGGTGCCTGAGGCCTAAGCTGTGCAAAACAGTTGACAGCATGTGCATGAGACAGGAAGGGGTGCAGGTTAGATAGGCCATGGAGAGGTGCTATGTGTGTCTGTTGGTGACCTGCATGTGACAGTGGTGTTTTAGTGTGTGCATGTACACAGTCAAGCCCAATGCTATCCCTACATGTGTGCATGTTGGACAACTGTGGACCATACATGGTACAGTGGACAGTTCACCATCTCCAGCCATGAACATGGAAATTGGCTCTGCCAGGAGTAGCACTGACACCATGATGGCCAAGGTCAGATGTGATGCTATTACCTGATGGTGACTGCTGTCTGCTGGGGCTGTGTGCCCCACGGGACCACCCAGAGCCACATGCCAATGGCCTGCCACATTGTAGTGTGGACAGCACACTTCCCTCTGTAGCACTGGAGGTACTGACACTATGGGAGCGTGACTGTGAATGGCCATGTAGACACTCAGCAGATAGTATTGCTGACCTACATCCATATGTCCAATGCCCAACTTCAACCAGATGTTCCAGCATAGACAATGTGTGTCCCAAGACAGACACTGTCTCAGCCCACCATCTGTCCATGACATCATTGACATCATTGAACTGATCCAGGGTGTCCCCAATGCAGTGGAGGCAGTCACGGATGTCAAACTGTGCTGCATCCATAACCCTAAGCATCCATCTGGTGTTGCATTCAGAACATGGCTGTGCCTCCATGATGGCCCAAAACATGCGCTGCATGACCCGTGATGTGACAGGTGGAGGATGGACAGCAGTCCTCCAATGAGCACCCCTGTCAATCCGGCTGTGTGAGACCTCGCCAGATCTCTGGCTATGGCCAGTATCTACACTCACAGTTGCCATAGTTGCCACACTGCCCTATTCAATATCATCACCCTCTGACTGTCCAGTATCTGTGGCCTCTGAGGACTGGGTTTGTGTGGGCATACTGTCTGCGTGTGGTAACAATGGGGGCAGAAGAGGTATGCCAACATCTGGGACAGATTCAGTTTCTGACATCCCCACCTGTGTCTCACTATGGCCACCATCATCATCAGAATCTGATGAGATACTGACATCGGGTTGTGAAGGGGACAGGCACCAACCCCCCGGTCACCTCTAAAAAAAAAGACAAAACAGTGCCTTACTACCTGCACTTTCATGTATTTTAATCCACACACACACACACACACATACAAATGAGGATCCACAACTGCATTTCCATTCTCACATCTTCTCATCTCCGCTCCCATGCACAACAGACAACCTCACACAAACATACAGAGATAAGTCAAGTCCTTTATAACATGCACTTTAGCTACATCCAGTCAATGTTGCCAGTACCATCTGCCTGTAAGGTATGCAATATGACAATATCTGTGATAGTACTACACATAAAAGCCAGTACACCTATCTTGAGAATGATATGTCAGTTTTACTGTCACTACCTCAGGTATGTGCCATTTCCCTTTTGTGTTTGAACAGGCATATTGGAGTAATTGCCTCATGTATACCAGGCTGTGTGCCACTCATAACTATCAATGCAAACATGTCGATGGTTGTTCAAATACACACCTGTGATTCCCCGGTCTATGAACTGTAGTTAACTATTCCAGAATAGAACATACACATATTCTACTCTGGTTAAGCACAACATTTGTACATAGGGCAATATAATATGGCAGTCCTTAACTTTTGTAGAGTATGTATGATCCATAATAAACAGTATCAAATTACCAGGTACAGGACCACAGATTTGGGCCACACCTGACAGACCTACGAAAAGGTGAGATAGAGTTATTGTCAGCACCACCAAATATTGTAGCACTACAAGGTAATATGTGCATATATTCACATGTACAATTTTTCTGTGATACTGGCTGTATTACTGAGATTCTGAGTATGTGTGCACAACTGAACATAAACCCCAATTCCCTTCCCCAATGTAGATAGACCTGACACCTATGTACAGGTATGTATAGCCTGCTGCATTGACTGATACAGTATTACACTGGTGAACATAGTGCGCTTACCTGGATGTCCCTCTGCTGTGAACACTGTGGCACCCACCTCCACAATGTATGGTGTGATGGATTCCTGGGAGCTGTTGTGTGTCCCTAGGTTCACCAGGAATTCCTCTGTTGCCGAAAGTGGTTGTTCCATCACAGGCCCTCCACCATTGGCAGCACGATCCCTGGCAACATCAGCTGCCCTCTATCATACAGCATTCAGCATGTCTGTTGCCCGGTGTCAGACCTACTCATAGGTCCTGTCCTGTTGTCCAGTCTAATTGACATCCCACACAAGGTCTGCCCACAATGCTGCTGCCTGATGTTCCTGATTCTGCTTCCCCCTGGACAACAGGATCTGATGGTGCTGTCACAGTCCATCCACTATGATGTTATTCTCCACATCTGAAAAGGGGGCATGTCTTCTGTGGTACATGGTTCCTGAAAGACAAGGAAAGGGGATCACATTTCAGGACCAGTTACATGAGCGTCCACTATGTACAGATCCAGCACACTTATAATGGCCTACACTATCCACTGCTCCCACACATGTCATACACCACAGTCTGGAAACACACTAATTGTGTGGATACCACCAAGATAGTAGCAATACTGGGGTGTGTCCCTGTGTGCCATGACAGATTCTGCTGTATGTTCCTACACCCAGCACTGCAGTCTACTGTGGTGAGTCCCCTATGGGCAAACTCCCACTAATATGTCATATGGCCACAGCCAGACAAATAGCAGTGTGCTATTGCAACCACTATATAGGGACAGTCCAGCAACACCAGTGTGCCGCAATGACAGAAACAATGCAAACATGCTGTAGTATATGTTCCCTGTTGGCATCATACCTCTCATCTATACAGCTGTTTGCAGCATGTCAAGATGCTTGCTACCTAGTGTTGGTCATTTTCACACAACATTGTAGATGTCTGACAAAAGGGTTGCACAATCATTGAAGGTTGATGACAGAAAATAAAAACAGACATCTGTGTTTCAAAAGTCATACCCTTCAGAATGGTTTACCTTTATAAAGGTGATAAACAGTTGGGGCGAACAGCAAGTGTTCGAAAGACTGTTTGCAAATTTTGCAAACGCCAAAAGAAAAAAGGTTTGAATGTGCAATGAGTGAATGCACAGTGACATTCGCTCATTGCACATTCGACATTGTGGGGCAGATTGCACTATAGTAGGGATCGGGAAATGGTTCCTTTACCCACTGTGGTGCAATCTCTGAGTTAGAATAATAAAGTAGGGGAGTTGTGGGAGGCTTGCCCCCCTGCATTACACTTCATGTTTTTTTTGTTCAATATTAATGTTTGAAAAACAGTGAATCTGATTTTCGATTTGCTGATTTTTGAACATTAAGAACTGTCAATGTTTACACTTTTGTGGTTTCGAGTCGGTCATATGACGTGATTCAAGTTTATGAAGGTAAACCTTCAGAACACAGTTATGCTGCTGTAATATCTGTTATTCTATTCAATTACTTACTTTGTATGTGCACTAGTGACAGTGTTCCTAATTTTGGGCCTTTGCCCCTCCATTACTTATGGCTTGGTCAGATTTCTTGCTGTAACAGATTGACAGGTATGTTAGGCATAGCTCTCAACCAGACAGGGAACATCGTAAACAGAATCATGGACTTAGGCAAAGTACAGCAGGGACAATTAGGGACACTTTTAAAATGTTATAACAAGTTATGTGAGACACTGACAGAATGAAAAGAAGTGAATTGGTTTACATCGTCTGACAGTACAGGAGTATACACCCTTACTTATTGTCACTATGTATTATGTGTAATTCACTAGCTTCCATACAACATCCAACCACTATAGGAGGGAATAAGATGGACAGAGATATATGGGGTGATATATTTTTTTTGTGGACAGGTGCCCATTTATTTTTATTAAGGTGAGAGTGGAATGTTGGGGAAGGGACTTAGGTACATATAGGTAGGTAAGTTGGGTAGGAGAGGAAGCATTTTCAGACAGACGAGACAGCAGACAGGGGCAGTGTGTGACACATGGGGTGGGTGAACACCTTGGATGGAAAGGGTGTTGTGGAATCAGAATCACAAGTGCCTCCAGACAGCAGCAGCATGACTCATGTCCCCAACCATGGGACTGTTGACACTGCTCCTTTACTGCCCAATGATGGCTGTGCTGGAGGCTGGGCACCAGGGTGAGGCTGTCTCACTAGGTCAACCAGCATGCCCGCAATCCTGCACAGGTGGCATTCATAGCTGTGATGAACAATTCTGTGCACTATGACTGACAGTTCAGCCTGGATGACAATACCCCACTGACACCACACCCAGGGGGGAGGCCAGGCCCCATCCCCTGAAGGAGTCCCACTCAATGCCACAAGTGGTGAAGGGTCAGTGGAGGAGGCACCACTGGTCTTGGTCCCAGACATGCTAGGACCCAGTGCCACGGCCAGTTGAGGCAAGGTAGGCGGATCACCAGGAACCGGCCTACCCTGATGTGCTGTAGTAATGGAGGTATACCAATAAGTATAGGTTTGTTGTGAACAAATCATTGTTAGTAGTAACAGCATGGCAGAACATTGGCAATAACCTAATAACATATAAATGCATATTATGTGAAACACAACAATAAATAACAGAACAGTCAGTATGTTAACAACATTCCAGTAAGAGTTACAGCATAACGCCAACAAACTAGGTAAGTTAACAAGATATGTTAATATGCAACCATAATAAAACAACACAATAATAAAACACATGTCCCAAAATGCAGTTAGTGTAACAGCATATGTTAATAATAAACCATAACCAATGAATAACAATAAGAAATAAATGAAGATTAGCAGTGGGGTGAGAGAGAATAACAGTCCATTAGTATAATTTCCTGTTGTTTCTTTCACAGCAGTACTACTATCTACTCTACTGGTGTGTATTTTGTTTATGTGTACAGTGACTACAAATCTCCTATAGCTGATGTAGCATGTACATGCCTTTCAAGCTATTTACATGGACACTATAGACCAAGCAGTAACAACTGCGGCTACACAACTACACAGAACACGTGCACATCCATTGGACCTATATAACTACCAAGGTGTTATGTGGGCTAATTTGTTGATACTTTGTAATCTACATAATCATTGCCATGGTAATCCTGTGACAGATGGATTATGCACTATTAATTACACCACGTGAAACCGTGACACTTGAGAGACATGTATGTGTACAGTACTGTCACTAAACAGCTGCCATGCCTTGGTTGGCAGGCTTGGGAATAGAACCCAATAGCAGTGACTGCAGTGGACAGCTGCATAGGATGTATTGATTGACTGCAGCAACTTTTAACAGACACTCCAGCCATGCAGCCATACTGGGATGATACATTTTATTTCTAACTGAACATTGCTGATGAACACATTTTTGCTAATGATTTTAACAGTCTGTGACATCTAAACATAAAATTATCTACTCATAATATGGGCTACCTCACCCATTTACCTGTGGTTCCTGTGGGGAAGAAAGTGTGAGCATTATGTGACTGCTACTGTAATATTTATTGCTACATACCACTGGCTTCAAACCCTGAACTGTGTGTGGCAAAATGAACTGTATAGAGAGAATTTAACAAACTGAGCTACTGAGTCACTGCTGATTACTGATTGACTGCTATTTGCCTAGAGCTCACATAGAACTATAATATGACCTGATAGTACTACTACAGTGTTATACTAGACTGCAGTGACTGTAGAATGCACATGCATGAAATACAAACATAATGCATATAATAGGAAAGCTATATTTCAATATGAAATCTGTGAAGTCAACAAACAATATCAGCTCATGAAGTGGGCTACCTCATCCATATACCATTATTACCTGATGTATGTGGATGATAGAGCATTATGTGACCAATAATGGCCTAGAGATAACCTTGAATAGTACTTATATGAATTGACCAATACAATTTGCAGCCATTAGATTTGCATTCTACAGCTATTACAGTGTTATACTTGACTGCAGCTCCTTACCTTACAGCCTCATTGCATACAGCTCTACTGCAATGGTTACAAGACAGTCCTGCTGTACACCATTCTCCTAGGCATTATTGGCAGTGTTTCATGTTTTTATTGCACTACAGTTGGCATTAGTCATGCATTGCAATACTGCTCTAATACATTTATTGCACTACAAACTTTATTGTATATATTTAATGCAGTTATTGGTATTGTTTCAGGTTTTTATTGCAGTACAGTTGGTATCATTCAGTTATTACAGTACAGCTCTAATTCCACATTTATTGCACCGCAAGCATTAGTGCATATACTTTAATGCAGTTATTGGTACTGTTTCATGTTTTTGTTGCAGTACAGTTGGAATTATTCAGTTATTGCAGTACAGCTCTAATTCCCCATTTATTGCACTACAAACAGTGTATATACTTTAATGTAGTTATTGATAGTGCTTCTAGTTTTTATTACACTACAGTTGGCATTTCCACTTATTGCACTACAGCTCTAAGGCCACCATTTATTGCACTAACAACTGTACTGTATATATTTTATTCCAGTTATTGCTTTACCCTTTGCTGCTTAGTTCACTACAGTTAGCATAATACATTCGTACTCACTACACTCACAGTGCAACCTGACCAAGCACCTGGCATGTGACTCAACATTTCAAGCCCTCTTAGCTGCAGCTGTTGGGAGAGAAGCACACCATTATGCATACCAGTTTTGCAGACATTCAGACATTGGTAAAACAGAGTAAAAAGTACTTACATATTTGTGTGGCATTTCCTGCCCTCGATTCTTGGACCCAGGTGTCCAAGAGTCCCTTATTTTACCTTTTCAGGTTATCATTGTAGTGATAACACTGCTCACCTGTGCAGTGGATGCCAGTAACACTGGTGAGTTCTCTGGCAATCTGGTCCCAGGCCTCTGCCTTACACTCCAAGCCCTGGAAACCTCCCTGCAGAAGCCTGTCCATATGTTATTTTTTAATTAGGAGCCCAACTATGACCCTGGAGTCCAGAAAGTCCTAATGCTGCACCCAAAAGAGCTTGGGATTAGGCCTCGTAAAAAGAAAAGAAAAGTGAAATTTAAGGGCAGTGTGAGTCCTGATCAATAAATATAGAAATAAAACAAGGAGAATGCAAAAGTAAACTGTCTCAGATAACAGATCATATTAAAAGGAAAGAAAACTAAATTCTAAGAAGAAGATGAGTCCTAACCAACAAATACACTAAAACCAGGGAAACAACAACTGTGATACAACCCAGACAATGGGCCCCATAAAAAGCAAAGACAAGTGAAGCCTAAGGATGAGGTAGTCTCACCAATGTGTGCTAACAAGGAAAACACCAAAAGTGAAATGTTCCATATATTCTGCACACATATCTTCTACCCCACTTTGAGCAGAACTGGAAGCAAAATTGTTGAAAAGGGACACAATCTAGCTATCACTCGGTATTGTCATTTCCTAACTTCTTTAACCATTACTCGGAAAGCTAAGAAATTACTTCAAACTGTTTCCCCTAACCTAGATGTTTCTATTTTGAGTGTGCCAATATGGGGAAATCCTCACCTTAAAAATGAGGTTTGACACTGCACTGAGTAGCTTGAATTCAGCAAAGACTCAATAATATAGGTGAATTAATAGGTTCTGAGGCAGAAAGACCCTATTTTATAACTTTTCTAAAGCTAAACATGGACGTTTATGTCTCACAACAGGTTTTCTAGAAGTATTTCCAACTAAGTTTTGCTTTTTGTCATAGCACCTACAGGGATACATACATAATACCTTTATTTCCCTTACCCAGGCAATTAAGGATACCTTATGTTCTGAAAAGTCTGCAATTGTTCATAAAAACCTCCCATTTTTATCAGCTGTGAGTCAAGGATAGGACTTCTGACAAATTAACATATGATCTCTTTTTCTTCTGGCACTGACCATATTAATTCATACCAGCAGATATAATTCTTGAAAAAGCATTTGTAACTCCTAGACTGCAAAAACTCCAACTTAGGTTATCTTTTAAGGCTTACTGGATGCCAGCCTGTTTGTTAGAGAAAGCCTGTTGTAATGACGGTGTTTCTGCAGATTATCTGGATGTTAAGGTAAATTAAGTTCAGATATTTTGGGATTGCCTAAAAAAGTCCTCATGGTAAATGATTGTGGATTTGCTAAGCAAAATTACATATACCTCTATCCCACAAGAAAGATAGACATGTATGTTTGGGAGACTATTCTATATCTACATTCCCTACACACCAGGAGTTCTGGCTATTACAGCTTTCAATGATTGCAAGTCTGTTCATTACATCTGAATGCAATCCACCATGGGATTTATCTGTTATGAGATTAAAAGTTTTTTTTTTTAATAATATGCCAGTCTCCTAAAATAAGGATTTGTTACATGATACATCACTTGCTTATCACAAACTACAGTCTTCTTCATATAATCATTTGATACCTTTATGGGATCATTTACATTTGCTCAGGTGTAATAGTTTGTTATACCATGGACCTGTCTTTTACTGAAGCCTTCTAGACCTGTATTCCAAGCTTAACCCAGGATGTTATACTCAGGCTGCATGTCTGGACTTAACTGTACATAGATGGAGTGCTGATTGGATATTTTGTCCTGTTAAGCCTCTAATGAAGTATCATTAATCATGTTTTGAACATTTACATTTACATTTGGGACTTGTAAATAGTTATTGTGGTAGATTTATTATTTTAGTTACATTATGTATTTGGCCTGATACTATGGTTGATGGGCTGATTTTTTAATTTGTTTTTCTTTTTACTTACAAAGTAAGTTTAGTAAGCATTTTTACGTGTCATTATCTTAGAAGTTGAAATCATATCTTTTATAACTACAAAATGTAGATAATGTTATAGATAAATAAAAAAGACCATTATAATAGATTTAGATGACCCTTATTTTAAGCCCACCATTCAATGATCAGAGTTAAAAACAAATAGTAAAACATGCCCAGTATTAGTTCCATTATTGTAAAAAAAAACATCTAGGTTGTTGTTGTGTCTTGTGGCTTTTCCAGGGTTAGGGGTCACCACAGCAGAACTCCAGTCTGCTAATGATTGGCAGTATATTTTTACATGCCGAGTTGCTAGCCCTGACACACAACCTTCCACGAAGGTACACCCATTCATGCATGTCTCTACACAGAAGATGCTCTTGCTGAGAATTGAACCAGACTTCTTACTGTGAGGTGACAATGCTACCGCAGCACCACCACCGCAGGTGTGATTTAGAAATGCAGTTGAACAACAAAACTGATGGATTGAAAAGAAGCAAGTAAAAGTACAAGGATACTAAATGACAAGAAATATAAAGGCCTCAAAATGATTTTGACTTACTGTAAGATGATCAGATGGTAATGGATGAAGTTAAGTTTGCAGCACCTTAGTGTGGACTGTGACTTTGTCTTCATATTTGTCTGTACTATTAAGATTGTATTTATTATTTATTTATTGATTTATCATTTGTTTACCAGGATAGTCCGGCTGGACAGCTAGTGCCCATTTTCAGCAGATTCCTGGGGAGAAAAGCTCCATAGAGTTACAGAATAAAGAGTGATACATACAGTTACAGAATAAAGAGTAAATACATGGTAGAACTTAAAGGTTACAGAGTGTGAATGATAACAAGTTAGCGACCAAACTGTAGATTGGTTAATAATCAGAATTACAAAGTTGTACAAATATATGATCATCTCACTTTCCTAGGGTTTGTAGTAAGAACGTATTTACAATATATACAATATATGCCATGAGCTAGGGTAGAGCGCAGTGTCAGTATTCACCAGAAGCATTCTACTGTAGGAGTGAGGCTTCAGGGAGGTCCTTTGCAGTTACATAAGTGGTTGGAGAAAAGGTGTGATTTGAGGAGGCTTTTGAAGGTGGGTGTGCAATATTGTAGCCTGAGGTTGGGATACAGGGTATTCCATGTTTTGGCGACTTTGTATGGGAATAGAGATGCACCAGGACTGTTTTTACATGGGATAACTTCTATCAGTGCTTTGTTACTGGATCATAGTTACCTATGTGACTTGTAGAAGCTTAGAAGGCCAGTCAGGGCATAGGTTTTGATTGGATAGTATAGTATTTGGTGAGCCAGGTTAAGTTGATGGCAATGTATTAAGTTAGGAAATTCTAGCCAGTGTAGTGATTGTAGGGAATGACAGTGTTGAGAGCATGATTTGGCATTGGTTGTGAACCTGGAGATTTTGTTGTAGCATGTGGAAAGTTTGTTCAGGTCAGTTTTATTTAGGTTTGTTAGCACAGAGGATGCATAAAGTAATGTTGATAAAAGATGTGTTCTAACTGTGGCGATTCTAGATTTGGCAGTTAGAAATTCTTTGTTGCAATAGAGAGTTCCTAGCTTTTTGTGGACTTTGGAGACACGGATATATGTTTATTGTATTTTAGCTGTTGGTCAATTGTAAGACCATGTAGTTTGGCCTCTGGGAATGGGGTGATGAGGGTCTTGTTGGCCAAGAATATAGAGAAGGTGAGGTCATTAGTCTTTATTGGGTGGAACAGCATAACTTGTGTTTTCTTTGGGTTTAATATCAGTTGGGATTTATTTAGCCAATTTTCTATCTCTCTGAAGGATTCTTGGGCTTTTTGTTGGAGAAGCTGGATATCAGATGCAGGGAAGATCAGAGTTGTGTCATCAGCGTATTGGACTATGTTGGCTTTTGTGGTAGGTAGGTGGAGTTGGTTTGTGAAGATGTTAAGGAGGAGGGGGCCAAGAATTGAGCCTTAAGGTATGCCGAGTGTGACATGGAGTGGGGTAGTGAGTTAAGCCATTTGACAGACTGAAGGTGGTTGTTTAGGTAACTAGTGATCCAGAACAGGGTAAGGTTTTCAAGGTTGAGTGCGAGAGGCAGGTTAAGAGTTTATTGTGGGGAACTGTATCGAATGCTTTAGATAAATCTAGAAAGGTTTCAGAAACTACTTTGTCTTGGTTCTTGTACGAGTTTATGGTATTGGTGAAGTTAATTAGGGCAGTGGTGGTGCTATGGGATGGGCGGAATCCGTGTTGGGTTTTGGAGATAGGTTGTTGGAGAGAAGATGAGTGAGGAGTGGCGGTGAATGCACTTTTCTAGAATCTTTGATAGGGGTGACAGGATGGCAATGGGTTGGTAGTTAGGGAGGTCAGTAGAGGGGCCACCCTTGTGAAGAGGGATGATAAATGAAGTTTTTCACAGGGATGACATGGTGTGTTCAGAGATGAATCTATTTATCAGTAAAGAAATGGAGTAGGCTATGGTCCTGGATGCAAGTTGAAGGTATTCGACTGGAAGATTGTCAGCAGTGAGGGTGGTTGGTTTGAGCTCTGATAAGAGTTTTTTGATGGTGGATACTGATACTGGTTTGGAGTGAGAAGGGGATAGGATTTTTTGGGCTTTGGGGGATTGTGGGTGGGTGGTGGGATTTGTATCATTTATGAGTTTGAGTATGGAGGAGGCAAAATAGTTTTTGAAGCTGATGGCTATATCGAGGTTAGTGCCTTCTATGGTTGGTGGGGGTGCTGTAGTTTTTCCGGGTTGGAGGATGTTGTTCACTGCAGCACAGAATTTCTGTGGATTGTTACTGTGTTTCATTTGTAAGGAAATATAATGATTTTCTTTGTCAATCTTAATTTGTTTTTTTTGCCTTGTTTCTTAGTTCGAGGAAGGCTTGCCTAGTTGTGGGTGTCTTTCGTTGATGCCAGGTTTTCCATGCTTTACCATGTTTCTAAGTAAGGCCCTTGTTTTCTGTAGCCAGAGGGCAGGGTTACTGTGTATCCTGATTGTTCTGACTGGGGCGAGTAGGTTGAGGATCTTTAGGAAGTTGGAGTTAAAATATTCTACTGCCTTGTCTAGAGGGAGGGTTTTGATAGGAATCCAACTACAGGATTTTAAGGCTTCCAGAAATTGGTCATTGGGGAAGTTTTTGTGTGAGCAGGTTTGTAACAGGGTAGAGGAGTTAGTAGATTTAAGTTTGTGTCTAATGAAGAAAGTGGGGTAGTGGTCACTGAGAGAGCTAGGCATTGTTCCATATTGATGAGTAGTGTTGGCCTGGTTAGTGAGGATCCAGTCCAAGATGGATTCCCTTTTTGTGGTCTTGTCGATACGTGTGGGTGATTGAATGAGTTGGGAGAAGTTATATAGGTTAATATGGTTGGTGGGTGCTTGGGAGTGGATAGACTTCCAGTCGATGTTGATATCACCTAGAACTATAGTTTCTTGCGGAAGAGAGTGGGAGGCCCAGTGAAATATTGACTCTAGAGTGGTTAGGTTGTCTCCTGGGGGTATATAGATCCCAAGTAGGTTCAGATGTTTGTGCTGGTTTAAGAGGAGTTTAGTGATTATAGTTTCAGCATTGGTGAAGTTAGGGAATTCTTTTTCTAGCAGCTGGAGTTTTACGTTACTTTTGTAAAGTAGGATGATATCACCACCTCTTTTATGTAGTCTATCCACCCTTAGAATGTTATATCCGGGTGGGGTTATGGAGTTGTCCTGTATATGGGGCTTAAGCCATGTCTCAGTAATGGGTATTATATCGGGTTATATAAAGAGATAGTAGCATGCAGCTCTTCTATTTTGTTCAAGATACTGTGAATGTTCAGGTTGAGTATTAGTAAGTCGGAGGGTTTGTGTTTAAGTGGGAGGTGGGAGTTGCATGTGTGTTTTTGGAGGTAGTTTCTGGGCCAGGGTTGGGGTGAATATCACCTCCTAGTAGTAGCTGGGCTGCTATGTTGGTAATAGTTTTAAGACATTACATTATTATGGAGTGGAATATGAGGCTTGGTTATTTTTTGGATTGTAAGATATAATAAATCGGTGAGATAATTTGAAAGTAGGAGTGGGTATAGATGGATGGGATTGTGGTAATATGTTTGGAGGTGTTGGTTGTGGGGAGGAGTAGGGTTGGAGATCTAACATAACTAAGGTTGGTTAGTGGATAGTGGTAATAGGTACTGATTGAGCTAATATAGAGGCATATGGATAAGGAAACCAGTAGTAGTGGAGTATTGTGACATTGGGAGGGTGGGGTATGGGTCATAGTAGAAGTGGTTTTAGGTATAGGGATAGAGGGAATGTGTTTTAGAGGAGGGTGTGGGTGGAGCAGGATGTGAGTAGGAGAGAATTAGAGGAGTAGTGGAAGGTGTGTAGGATTTGAGTGGGTGGGGGAGGGGGTGTTGCCTAGTGATGTAGGGTGTGGTCTATGTTTAGTGTTAGGCTGTTGGTGTGATGTGTGTGTGAGTTTTATTGGGTGGGTGGCGTGTTAGATGGGTCAGGTGATCTGGGGTTAGGATAAATGTATGGGTAGGGGTGGGTAGGGAATGGAGGCAGGATAGGGGAGCAGAGTGAGACCGAGCATTAGAATTGGTGAAAAGAGTGGGGCTACACCAAGCAAAGCAGTGCAGGTAAGTGACCATAAAACAATCTGTGTGTTGGGTGAAATAAGATGGAAGTAGACAAGGAAAAAAAACTAGAAGTATGTTTAAAGTAAGTGTGTTTAAACCACTTACTTTTTTACTGAATGGCAAGTACATTGGTGAACTTAACAACATTCTATGATTGGATGTAGATAAAACTGAGTTTACTTGTAGCTGGCATGATCTGATAATGAGGGTGAAGCCAGAGTGATCACATTAGCAAGCCAGCCATGGGTAAACCAGCATTACCTGCAGAGGAGTTGATTCTTGTTATTATACAATCCATCCATCCATCGTCAACCCTTCATTTTTGCACATGGAGTCAGGCTTTCACTTCAACAGTGACAATCAACTAAAGTCAAGATTTACACTGCCAGTTGGCTAGCCCTGACACAGTATTTCTTCTGTACCACACCCTCACACACATGCTCACACCTAGGGCCAATTTAGATTGTCCAATCCACCTACCGCATGTCTTTTGAATGTTAGAGGAAACTGGATCACCCAGATGAAACCCACATGAACACACAGAGGACATGAAGACTCCACACAGAAGGCACCCCAGCCAATAATTAAATCTCTTGCTGGGAGACAACAATGCTAACAGCCACACCACTGCACTGCCCTCTTGTTTTTTACAATAGCATTACTAAAAAAAAGATAAGCTTGCTGTGACTACAGACAGCTTCCTAATGTGCTGTGCATACACTGGACATGTGTGTGCTGTTACTTGCACTGCACACTAGATGGAATGCATTCTGTGACTTTTTTTTTCTTTTTATGACTCAAGAATGCACATGCTTCCTACAGTTTACAAAAGGATGCTTGCTGATGCTTGACATCCACAGTGGAGACTTCTAGGTGTTTGTTAACATTAATTATTATTATTATTATTATTATTATTATTATTATTATTATTATTATTATTATTATTATTATTAGTTCATAGGTGTTTATTAGCTAATGACCACAAAGGCATTTTAAAGCCTAGCCATGCATCCCAAATCTCTTATAAGTTCTGGTACCCTTGAAAGGTGTAAGTAAGAGTTTCAGAGATGAAACATTTACAAGCAGGGGCATGGGAGATGAACTATTTACAGGCTGTCTGTGTCCATTAGAGCCATAGTTGTCAAACCAGGGATGAATTTCCTGTTCAACATTCAGTTGTCCAAGTTATACTTGAATTGGGTTAGAGAGAGAGACTCTACTTCATATGGATGTGGCACTTGTCCCAGAGAAGGGGTACTCTCTGGGATATATATGTGTTTCACCAGCAGGTCCTATTTATATCACAAGTAAGGTTTAAGTCTTTAGAAGGGGTAATCCTGGTGCTGTTTGTTTTGCTGGTATGCAGGAGGCCCATCACAGTGTCTCTGATAATGCTTTTTATGCCAGACATAGATCTCCCCTCAACAGCCTGTAGGAGACAAAATGCAGAGATAGGCCTTTGAGGATTATGTTATTTTATGAAAATTTAGAATTTTGTTATTAAAAATGTATTTCATGAAAATTATATTTTCTTTTGGAGAGTATATACATTTGTCAACTGCCTTCTTGGTAGTTATATAGATAGTGTCTACTTAAGAGAGCAGAGAACATAGCAGTTGTAGCTTTTGATTTCAATAGCAATAGCTAACCAGACTTTTTCATGTCGGTAATGATGGATTTAAAATGAGCACACCGATTATTCTGTCTAACGTTCCCAACTTTTCATTTTAATATGCTTTCATTATAGTAATGAATTTAAATATATGCTTATATGTTAGCACAGGGGGTTACATTTGTGCTTTCATATCTTATTCCTTCTTTTCATTCTAGATTTATAATTTCCATACAAACAGTGGACCGTACTCTCACTTTGGAGATTCTTATAGTTTGCAAATTTAAATAAGTCTTCTTATATTTTTGTCCTGAAAATTGACAAAACTAATGCATGTGACTGAGTAAGTTATTAATTATTTTATAGAATTATTTCAAAGTGTAATTTTCCCTGTTTATTAAAAATTCAATATTCTATATTGTAACCCCTCATAGAGTATATTCTAACTCAATAAGTATTAGAAGTCATAAAGCCAGAGTTGCCTTCTACTACTTAACATATCAGCACATGTCTAGAACAAGTCTCTCACTAACTTCTTCAAATCAGGCATTAATTTTCCAATTTATAACAATTTCTTTTAAATTACAATATTTATTGATTATGTAACAATGTACAATACATGTATTAATACTGAAATTCCAGTCATTGTTGAAAGTTTTCTTTTGTTTCAAATTATATGTTAAAAAGAGGTAAATCCTTGTTTTACTTTAGGTGGCCATGATATTTGTTGAGCACTTTGGATGTCCATCCTATTAATTTTACAGATTTTTGAACCATTTAGGCAATAATGTGCTCTAAAATAATATATATTTTAATGAATATAATATCATCAAGGTTTAGAATAATTTTAAGGAAGATGTTACACTCTCAGTAGCTTCAGTTTCCAAACTTACCTTTGATTCTTAGAAGAGCAGAAAGCCGTGAGTTTTATTCTCATGCTTTGTACCTGAAGCCATATTTCAGTCCTGATACTATAAAGCAGAATTGGTTGGATTCTGTACTCCTAGGGTGCTCTGTTTGGATCACACATTAAAACATGATGCTAACTGCCTGAGGTGGTAGTTGATTAGATGGCTATGAAGGTTCCCATGGTACTTTACCAGGTAGAATAGCATGGGGAATTTCTTTTGTGTCCCCCAAAATCTAACCACTTGTATAAATATCATCACAGTCTCTACTGAAAATATTCTACACACCTAGTGTGACTAAACTGATCAACAAACATAAGCAAATATGTAAATATTAAAAATGGTCAACCTCCAAATTTTCTCTTTCTTGCAAAGTTCAATGATCAAAAAGACAACACTAATTAATCACTGCATAAGATAACAATTTTTTTTGTTTATTAAAGGGGTAAGTATACTTTCCAATTTAACACTTTTATTTATGACCAAAGTCTCAATAGCTAATGTAAGTGCAATATATCTTTATATAGATAGCTTAGAGTAAACAATCAATAATCACATTTTGGACAGGTGGAAGAATACAGGAACATCCCCAGAGAAACCACACAGACAAAGAGAGAACAGGAAACACTTGATTGTGAAAATAGGTCAGGATCTCTTACTTCAGACCATGCAACTGTGAGGAAGACAGATCTTAACTACTGAGTCAGAGTGTGCTATGTTAATTTAAAATAATTAGCAAAGTTGAAGTTCAAAAACTGCGATGATAGCAATTTTCCAAACTAAGATTTCTTAAGGCTGACAGTGTCTAAAACTCAGAGTTTTATGCTTATTGCTTATTTCTAGAATGTGTAATTTGTTAAAAATAATAATTTTCTCAAAAATGTATGTGGTTTCTTTTCTAGATAAAAAATGTGGTGTAGTTATCTGAAGTCAAAAAATATTAAACCCACTGATCTTTTTTTTTATTTAAATAGAAGTTAGTGATTGCTGAATTACCTAGATTAAAAATATGTCAATCTTTTAAAAACTTAGCAGGAGATATAACCTTTAACAATTATTCTTTTTTAATTTGAAAAAAAGTCTGTTTGGATAACATCTGATCTGCCTAAAGGTGTATGTTCTGAGTTTGATTAGCATCATGGATGCCTAACAGTCATGATCTGAGTTTGATTACTCTCTGGGATGTCTATCCGTTCATGATCTGAGTTTGATTACTCACTGGGATTTTTAACCGTTCATGATCTGAGTTTGATTATTCTCTGGGATGCCTAATAGGTTTACTATCATAATTTTGAATGAAACTCGGTTGACTGCACTATGTTCGAACACAGAAAGTCGAACGCGGCAATTTCGAACTTCAAAAGTAAGCCTAGGAATGGGTTTTAACATGGGTTGAGATAGAGGTTCACTGCTATTGCCGAACTACAAACCTTGCCCCTATCTCAACCCATGTTAAAACCTGTTCCTAGATTTGCTTTTGAAGTCCGACATTACCGTGTTCAACTTTCCATATTCGAACATAGTGCTGTTGACCGAGCTTCATTCGAAATTATGATAGTAAACCACCTAATGATACGTGATCTGAGTTTAATTGTTCTTTGGGATGCCTAAAGGAGCATGATCTGACTTTGAGTAGCATCTAGGATGCCTAATGGTGCAGGAGTGGCCACAGAGTCACCAAATAGATATGAGTGCTCACATAGGTTGTACTATTCTCTAAAGGATCAGCCACAATGAAAAGTTTAAATATATTTAATAACAAATAATTAAAGAGCATGAAAATATGGAATATATATTTACAATTAAGACCAGAGTTTCAATCACAGGAAATATTAAAATAACAGATGAATAGATTCACGCAGTTACAGAAAAACAGTACTTAACTAATCTCACTATATTTTCCTAACTGATCAAAAGAATTACTATTCCTTGGTCACTTACTAGAGCAAGGCAAGATAAAGTGGGTGAGGGGTCCTTCTTTGTAAGGTTTCAAAAATAGACTGCTCTCAGACTTCTGTCTCATCTAGTATTAAAACATAATTTCAGTGCTGGATTACAAATGATATCACATGCATCTGGTCATCTGACTTGTGGCTCCCATACTACTACCCATTACTAGAAACTGCCAGGATTTAGCACAGATATGTTACCTTACATACCTAGAGCTTTGCTAAGATCTGTTGCAGCTTCTGTAAGTCATAAAACCATTTCAACACTTCCACACTTCCATGATATCAATTTGCTCCTGCTAAGGATAATACAACAAGGATTCCTAGTCATTGCTTTCACAGACATTTCATCTCTGGCTGCAATCAGAACTGTAAGATACAATCTTTATGGTCTACCAGGTAATTTAATTTCAAACTAGTTTTCAAAGTTAGCTGGACTGAGATTAACCTCTTCTCTTCTGGTATCCTATGTTAAAACATTTACTTTTAATCAGTTACAGTACAGTCAGGACTCACTGTTGGTACATTTTTTAACACAAGGAACTTTACAAAAACATTTTCAACACAACACCTGTACAAATCAGTTTGATATACAAATGGCATATAATTCTTTACAAAACTCAAGTCTATGCTGGCATATGTTGCACATCCACTGCCATACTTCTCTTGGTATATCTGGCAATATCTCACATTGTCACAGAGACAATGAGAGAAATGACATAAATTAGCTCAAAATAAAGGACAGGAAGGGACTCTGTGTAAATAGAAGACAGTAGATTTAATATTGACCAAAGAAAATATTTTTCTGTGGAGATAGTGGTAGATGCATGGAATGGTTATGTGAGAGTGTAACAGTGGATGCATACAAGAATGTGCAGGATATTTGAAGTGGTAGGAGAAGAAACATTGTGGAACATATATAAAGATATTGCCTGTGCATATAGGGCAGGCTACATACATAAGCAGTGTCTTCCTGCCAGCAGTGCTCTGGTTTTGTTAAGATGTGCAAGAAAGAACACTGAGTGAGAGATCTCATCACCAATAGTAAAATTAGTAGACTGTTAAAAGGAGTATCACTAGAATCAGCAATATTTAGGATTATATATGGCTAATACAGCATCAGTGCCTCTCTGAAGATTGCATCATATACAAAAAGTGGGTCATATTTTTGAAGCATAACAAGGGTCATAAAGACATTGAAATAGACTACATAAAGTTTTAAGAATGGCTGATGGGGATAGGTGACAAGGAGATCTAGGAAATGTACTTGCAAACAAAGAAACAGATGAGCTGTCAGATAGATAGGAATGTGTTGAACATAGACTTAGATGCATTTATAATACAGAGCATTAACATTTTTCCTCACATACTGTCACTAAATTTCACTTAGAGTCCCACCCACCCCCACTACTCCTACAAGCTCCACCCTTTCCTCCTTGAAACAATACTATCTTCCTCCTACTTTTCCCTTTCCTCCAATCACTATCAAAACTAGCCATCATATAATACACAATCCCCACCCCTAGACTATACTCACTTCACTAACTTCTTAATCCACCCCAAATTTCTCCACACATTAAGTAACTCAAACCAAGCTACCTTTCAAACATGCACTACTATCACACAATAATACTCTTAGCCACAATAACCACTTCATTAATAATACTTACACACAGTACATCACTCCCACATCTTACTCCAGAAATAATTGCCCCCACTAATACATTTATTTCCTACTACCAAACATACCGTCTCTACATTGGAAATATCTCCCCTGAACTATTTCTAGACAACTTACCCTACTACTCAATCCCTAAACTTCTAGACTCTGCTCTGCACATAGCAAACCCCACCTTATACCTTATACTTCTGACCCTTCCCCAAAAATAAACAAAAAATACTCCTTTTTAATCTCTCTTTTGTCTCAGTGTGGTGACATCCACCCTAACACAGGTCCCACTATTAATCAAGCACATACAACATCTCCAAGAAAGCTAAACTTTATGACACTTAACATCAGAAGCCTACGCAACAAAATACTCCTTCTTCATGCACAGGTAGATCAACATAAACCTGACATACTAGCCCTTACTGAAACCTGCTTAAAGCCAAAGATAGCTGACTCTGAATTTTTACATCCCAACTACACATACTAAGGTAAGTCAGAACCCATAAGAAAGGTGGAGGCATAGCATTACTCTATCCTGACAACCTTTATATCACATCATACACTTTTTCCACAGCAGAATAGCTCATATCCTTCCTAAACCTTAATAATAAAAAGCAAATTTGTATAACTGTACTCTACATTCCCCCAGGACAAAACACTCCCATCACAGAAGACATTGTCTCTTGGGCCACCAAAACAATTCAACACAAAACAATAATTCTAGGAGACATTGACATATACTGGCAAACTCTCACATCCCAACAGTCTACAAATAGCATCAACCTATATAGGTTTTCACAACTCATCTCCTGCCTTATTAGGTACAGCAAACACTACACTCAATAATCCACCTTAGACTCGATCCTGGTATGACACCCTTCTAACTTTACCACTCTTGGCACTCATCCAAGCACCCTAAGTGACCATCATCCTGTTTTTACCATTCAAACTAACACTCACCCTCCTGTGAAAAGCACACGCACTCTAAAATCTGTTCGTCAGCTTATTAATTTCTCTAAATACAAGTTTAACAAACTACTTTGTAAAATAAACTGGTCACCACTAAAAAAAGTGCCATTAGATGAGGCAATACACTACTTTAACAATTGCTTCCTAAAATTATTAGACACCTTAGCTCCAGTTTGCACTAAAAGAATCAAAAACAATCTTGTCCCGTGGCTAACCAATGAATGTAAAAACTTAATGAAAAAAACAGATGCAGCCCTGGGTCTACAGAAGCAAAGTAAAAAAGAACAAGATCTAATTCATGTCAAGCAACTACGTAACCAAGCAAAAAATCAGGTCACCAAAAATAAACAATCATACAATAGTCATCTACAAAAACATACAACCAATCCAAAAAAGGTTCTGGTCCACAATCACAACCCTACTTCACCATGTAATGATAAAAGACTCCAGGATTTCACTCAATGCCCCTCCCATTCAAATTGCTGAAGAAATTAACACCCACTTCATAAAATCTATATCTGATCATAAAATCTATAGCTGATCTGACCACTAAAACCCCCAACACCTGCCCATCTTCCTCTCTAACTACCCCTAACAATGTTCTTGCATCTGGCCCACACACTCCTAACCTGCATGGCACTAAACCCCCTTCCAAGAACCATGCCACTTTCTTTCTGCAACCAATACCTAAAAGCCTCATAAACAGATTACTGCACAAACTCAAACCCTGCTCTACCTCTTTTGACACCTTCACCCAATATACCTAAAATTAGCTGCCAGTTCCATAGCATACCCAGTCAGCATCTTGATCAAATGATCTACGTATGAATCCACAATGCCTAACATCTGGAAAAAGTCCCATATAATCTCCATTCATAAAGGAGGTAACTCCACTGAACTTACAAGCTTTTGACCCATATCCATACTTTTTCCCATCTCAAAATATTGGAAAAATGTATTCATATTCCACTCATGAATTACTTACAGCATAACAACCTCCTTATAAACACTCAACATGGTTTCCGTCGAGGCCACAGCACATCAACAGCCTTCCTAGCCTTCACCGAATCAGTAAACAGTACTCAAGACACAGGTTACTAGGGTTCCTATTACCTGATCAAATGTTTAGGTTAGCGAATACCTAAACATACATCTTGTAATACTGAAAGCAAAAAACCGCGAACGGCTGATTTAACACAGGGAAATAATTCCCTTGGCTGTTAGGCAGATTTTGCCCCTTTCCCCACTGTAGAGCAATCTCGGATTTGGTATATTTAGTTAGGGGGTGTGGGGGGTCAAGCCCTACACTTCATTTTGATTTAAATTTTTTTTTTTGCGGCTGAGTGAATTCATTCCCTAAGTTAAATCGGCCATTCGCTGTTTAATTTTTCGATATTACCAGATCGACATTTAGGTATTCACTAACCTAAACATTCGATCAGGTAAGATTGATGCGGTTACTATGTGTCGGCTCTATTTCTTGACCTTTCAAAAACTTTCAACACTGTGTCACACCCATTACTCCCGGACAGGCTCTCTAATATCGGACTTATCCACTAAAATGGCTCCACAGTTACTTACACAACCAGTAAAATGGTCAGATGTTATATACTCCTTTCTACGTCCTACAAGTTACCATCTTAACACCCCTACCTTTTAATATATTTACTAACAACCTACGTACTACCCTTAGTAGTGGAACACTCATACAATATGCAGACGATTCCACAATAATCTGCAATTCTCGCACACTGCCCCAACTCCTCTCTGATACACAACAAACCTTTTCTGGTGTTGAATCCTGGCTTACTGACTGCCAACTATTCCTTAAGCCAAAAAAAAAAAACAAGCTGCTTCTCTTTCAGCCAAAAAACTGCACTATTCATCTAAACTATTTCAAAATTTACTCCACTGACAATACCATTGTGGAAATAGTTCACCACACCAAGCTGTTAATTGTTGTCATACACCACCTACGCTTTGATCTCCATGTTCAACAAAACATGAAGAAAACATAACAGAAACATGGCACATTCTATAGAAGCAAACACTCCCTAAACTCTTTAAACAAAATTACCCTCCCCAAAACTTTCCTCCTAACCTCCCTGCTTTATGGCACACCACTACTTACCAACTTACAGTGCTCCTCAGATCAAAAATGGAACACTGCTATAATAAAATAGCCAAATTTGCCAGCAACACAAAAACTAGAGCACACCACTGTATATCACTAAAAAAAACAAATTGGCTAGATTTCCCCAACCAACTACTATATGTTCAACCACTTATCAACAACATGGTCTATAAATCCCTAACTTGTCCTGCTCTAAAAAAATCATCAAGCATTACAACCCAAACAAAACTCTTAGGTCTGCAGACAAACAGCTTCTCACTATCTCTAAACCTTCAAAGACTGCTGGAGAAAGCCTATACTCTCACTATGTAGCAGAACTATGCAACTCACTCCCACTATCTGTAAAAAACTACTACTACTAACCTACCTACCTTAAAATTGTACTGAAACAACAATTGAACAACTCTTGGCTGTGTCCATGTACTGATCCAGGCTAATCTCTTCCCGCCAGGCTAATCTCTCCTTCATTTCTCTCCCTCCATCTCTGCCACTATCCCTCCCTCCCTTAAATTCCTCCTTTTTTTCTCTCTATCCTTATCTCCACATTCTAACAATGTACCTAGTACCTGAATTTCTTGTAATGTTGTGTTCTGTGTTTACAAAAATGGCTAGTCATTGCCTTATTACAATATACCTATTACTCGCATGGCTTGTAATACTGTGTTTTTGTTTAAAACGTTGGTACATTTCAGTCTTCTGTTAAAAAAAGTTTTGTACACTTCAGTCTGTAACTGGTGCATTTAAAGAGTTTTGTACATTTCATTTTTTTTCTATTTAAAAACATTTGTACATTTCAGTCTGTAATTGGAGCTTTTCTTCCCAGGCCTCAAAACAGGTTCATTCTGATCCAGTCGGACTTTCCCGGTAAACAAATGTCAAATAAATAAGTAATAAATAGAGTACAGACACTGATGTCTGAGATGGAAGGAGTACTGTTTAATTCTCTCTGGAGAAGTGTGTGCCATACTTTGTGCTGTACCTTAAAATTGATACCAGATTTACAGTCACAACATGATGTAAGGTGAAATGACACTGGAGTTTGATTGCAATCCTCTCAGAGAAACTGACAATAAGCTGGGTATGTATGTCAGAGAAAGAGCTATAACACAGATCTTTACATATTTCAATAGAATAGCTGAAGCTTTAACAGTACATAGGGGATTCCTGATGTTAAACAAACTGTGAAATAAAGAGTTCAGCTTCAGACTAAAAGATTAGAAAAAGTGGAATAAAGATGGCAGAAACATCTGTGAGCATGAAGATAAGTACAGTAAAGCTGGACGGTGCTGAAATGTCAAACACATCTATGCAGTAATAAAGGATTACATAAACTGATATCAAATGAAAGTTAAGAGCAAAGAACCTACAGTATAACAAGGCTAAATGTTTAATCAAGCAAAGCTGATTTTTTTTCTGCAGTTTATGTCAAATGTAATTTCTTTCATTGTGTTCAGAATAATAAGTGGCTGCATTCTGTGCCCAAATTCTATGAATAATGGATATATAATTTTAGAGAAATACAAAGAGTTACTTGCATTATGTACTATGCTTAAATAATGCCTGTAAAAATGAGTATTGATTGCGGAAATGTTTATCTACACTGCCCAGGACTTGGGTTCTGCAGTAGCACCAGGTCATCTGAGGCTCTGCTCCAACAAGGAAGCCTAAACACCATGATGTAGTCTGTTTACCTAAAGGAAGCCATCAGGAAAAGGTCATGCTGCCTAGCCAGGCATACAGTGTTAGATAACTATAATTCTTACCTCTGTCTATAAAGCATATAATAAGAATGTTATTCACAAGCCCAGGGCAAATCAAACTTTACTCACTTTACTCAAATCTGTGATTGGAGCAGATGTCTGCACACTTATTCTTGTAAATGAGTTTATCCAATGTGGAATGGAGAACATCTGGTGCTGAGAAGAAAATCAAAGATCAATCTTCTTATCTATATTTGATCAAGCAGCAGCTCGGCGGCAGAGACAGTTGAAAGTTAGAAGTTTTATGGCATTGATTTTCTGCAGCTTCTGTACAAGTTACCAGCTGCATTTTCCACGTGAATGGTGTTGAAGTCACAAGACATCGTGGAACATAATGCTGATGAATAGTTGCCATGGGACATCCCTGTAGGGATGGTTTCTAAGCATGTGCCAGCAGTGATTTGTCAACTTTTTGTCATTTAAGGTTTCATGGTAGAATCATTTTCTGCGACTGTTTCCAGGATGTGTAGCCATGTTTGCATGCGGGCGCACGCACGCGTGTGTGTGTGTGTATCTGTGTGTGTGTGTGTGTGTGTGTGTGTGTGTGTGTGTGTGTGTGTGTGTGTGTGTGTGTGTGTGTGTGTGCTGTCTTGTGTTCACTGATTTTGAAGAGCCATTTTTCTTGTAGTGATACATGGAAATTGTAGAAATACATGCAGAATTATTCACAGAATAATTTATATAGTACAGCTCAATAAAAGCTGTACATATATTACCGCTCATATGATTTATCGACAATTTATATTATATTTCATCATGGATAAAAGTGGAAAAGCAGTAATCCAATATGATCCTGATTATGGCTAGCCACTCAATGGTATAAACAGTGGCTCTAGGTGACTTGGTCACATTGACTAATGCTCATGTGGCACCCTAAACCCATGTAATAATGGGAAAAAGGGGGTTGTTGATAATGACAATGTTACTCCTGACCTACATTCATTCATGTTTTTTAAAGTTCTGATTCTTTGACAAGACATATGAAGTGTTCAGACATGACAAGTGTGATTTAAATGGATTCTGATAAATTAAAGATGCAACAGTTTTGAACAAAACATTGGGCAGGATTCACGAAGCCTCCATGTAAGAGTTATAACTCATACACAGAGGCTGCAGTGAAACGGAGTGATGTCAGCATGCGCTGCATATTCATGAGAGCATGCTGAATCACACCTAAGGCTAACACGGTCCGTGTAAGGCAGTAGGGGGCGTGTCCGTAGGCCGAGCCCTCTAAGTGGACATGCCCCCAGAAGAGTAAAAGTGCCCAAAGTAAACACCCACGACAGAGTCCATGGAAATGTGAATAAACACAACACATGCCCCCACAGACTACGAACATAAAATGTACAAATGAACATCTCATAATTTTTTTTAATTTGTAAAGATGCTTAACCGCGAGTGCGCTTGTTTGCACGGGCGTGCCCGTAGCGCAGCCACAGTTAGCAGCCAGTGGGAAAGCATATAAGAACTAAATATGCAAAGTAAGCCAAGAAGCAATAGCATAATGGTAGAGATGTTAGCTGAAAAGCAGACATTCATGGTTCAAGCCCCCACAACACCAATTTTTATTTTTAGCAAAATAAGCACGAAACAAGTCCCTGACAATTATGTACACATAAAATCACATGTTATGTAAAATGTAATGAAATAGCCCATTTATATTGAAGAAATGTGAGGTAACAAAACAATAAAAAATGCCAGATGTGCCCATAGCTGAGCTACAGTTTAACAGGGTGAGTGCATCTGCCCGTAGGTGAGCAGTGGTTTAACTGGTGCAAAATGAGTGCCCGTAGCTGAGCAGTGGTTTAACACACTGAATCTATGTGCCCCTAGCTGAGCTGAGCGTAATATGCATGCTGATAGCCAAATGAGGCTTAAACCAGCATACAGCCAAACAAGCTAACTGACGGGCAACGTTGAGCAAGCCGTATCAAAACTGCCTTTACACAGACACACCCCTCAGCTTGTCTAGACAGTCATAAAAAATAAAAAGTAGTGGCCAGGTTCGAACCCAGGATACTATACACCATAGTCAAGGTACTGAACCACTAAGCCATGACAGCAGTACCTATAAATCCAATAATAGCAAATATATAGGAATGAATACAAACTGGAGCATGACAATGCAGGTTTAGTGAAGTTGATACAATTCCAAAATGGCCAATCACAGATATGTGTGGGAAAAACTGACTATATAAGCCCCATAGGATGGAATACACAGCATAAACGATTTTAGAACTGACTTGCAGTCAGAATGACAGGAGTAGGTGAGGGTAGTTGCTTTCGAGCACAGAGGTGGGGCATTGAGGAGTCCAGGTACATGGTCTGGCTCCTAGTCCACAATCATGAGGCCCAACTCATGCAGGGCCAGGTCCTGTGGGGAGCATATAGGGCTGAGGCGTGGGACTGGTTGGCTCATGATCTCACCAGTGCCACAGGGATTCCAAGGACTAGTGAGCAGGTGTGTCACCACCATGCGGACCTGAAGAGACGCAAGCAGGACCAATTGAACCTTTGGATCCAGGAGGCCCGGCAAATGCCCAACGCCCCACTACTGAGTAAGTTACATTTAATTATGTATGTAAGAAATTAAACTAGCTGATATTATGGAGATGTGTATTCCAATATTACTTCATTTATATTATATCTGCAGGTGTCCATTCTGCGAACCGCAGAGCCTATGGCCTTAGGCTGGTGCGGTTGCACCACCAGGCAGGTCAGTAATCCACTACCAGTAACTGTAAAGAAATATAAAGGTATGACAGTTAGCAAAAGAGTGCAGTGTAGTCACTAAGTAATAAAATGTGCAAGTAACAGTGTAAAAGTGTTTGCAAGTATTGCTTGATTATAAAAGTGTGCTGCAGTCTGTAATCCAAACAGAAAAATGAAAATGTCTGACATAAATTCTGAAATAAAGATGCCCCACCTGTAAGAAAATAGTACACAACCTGCAGCAGGCTGAAAAGTACAGCTGCAGAAGATGCTCAAATCACATGTGTGAAATATATCCCTGTTGAAATACTGAAACATGACAGAAGTGAGACTGCTGGAAAGGATTGTAATAACTACATGTAAAACATGTCAATAAAGCCTAGAAGTAAGTACCATCCTGAATAGTGAAATGAAAACAAGTGTGAGAGTATGAGAAAGTGTCATGAATCCAGCAATACAGTAGTAATAACCCCTGAATAAAGTATACTGCAGTCAGTACAGAATGAAATGCATATGAGAATCAAAACCAAACAGCGAAATCTGTTCAAAGTGTTGCTGCATCTGGGATGTGTATCCCAAAATCTGTATATGTTGCTCTCAGTCTGCAATATGCAGATAGTATGATTGTCTGATATACCAAACATCCACACTTGTCTATAGCTATATAAAGCAAATGTAGCAGGATGATGTAGATGAACAAAGCTAGATATGAATGTGTATGAAAAACAATAAAATGTATATTGATGTTGCAGTAACAGTCCTATCACCAAGTTGAAGTAGTTATCATATAGGAAACTGTAGTTAGAACAGTAGTGTGTATATATGTGCAGCTATTAGAAATGTACAGCATATGTATTGGTATTTGAAGGTGTTAATATTATTTTCTTCACCCCACCCTATAACCACATATAACCCATTCCACGTGAAAATGGTATGTGCAATCACAATTAACACCCCTGGACATTTGTCCTGTTGGGTCATATATATTTGCATGTCCGTTGATGCATCTGCCCTGTTCATACATCCAAACCTGATGGCCTGTTGCCATCAATCAATGCTGCATGTTGTTGGAATGTGTATTGCTGTTCAAATTATGCATGTGTTATGCTTGCTGTTCAATGGTGTGAATATCTGGGTGTTTGGTTAATGGGAATACCAATGCATGGTGTTACAACTAATTGTGAATGGTATTATGTGTCACTAACCCAAACTGTCATGACATAATGCAAAACATAGGATGACAGGGAAGGCGGGTTACAGCGGACCCACCTCTCCCACCTCAGCTGGCGAGTGCACCTGGCACTAGTGCCCAGTCTGGACCCTCCTCCAGTGGCCCTGTGCCACCTGCAGGTGGAAGCGCTGCAGGGGATGGGGCTCATCCCCCCTCTGCAAGCGTGGCCGGAGGAGAACCACCACTCCCCTCAGTAGCGTCCGGACTGTGGTGCATAGGGAGATCTGGGACACTGTTCTCGAGCCCCTACGCCAGCTTGAGGCACAGGTGGCACAACGTACGGGCATGCCTGTTGCCCGGCCTACACAGCCCCCAGCACAGCCCCATCCTGGGCAGTGAAGGAACAGTGGCAACTGCCTATGGGTGGGGATATCAGTTCCACTGTTGCCATCTGTGGGCTCATGGGCTCTGGATATCCAAACCTCCATCCCCGTCAATTGTGTAACCCCCCCAAACGTGTCATACACCGCCCCTGTATGCGTCTTGTTTGTCTTGTCTGTTTATCTACCCAACCTACCTCCCCAGCTATACCGACTTCCTTCACCTGACATACCACTCTCACCTGAAAAAAAAAAAAAAGAAAAAAGGGCACTCTGTACCCACAAAACAATTATGCCCCATACATAGCTGCCAATTCCGCACACATGTCTGCTGGACATGGAAACTATCAATTACAATTGGCTGTACATCAAGTATTATTGTTGTCCTGACACCTGTCTCAGGGGTGGAAAGTTTCAAATGTCACACCAAATTACATACATATGCACAGCTGTTGCTAATGAAGAAAGGGGCAGCTATGGGCCTTACCTACATCCCTCCTGCAAATCCCAAGCTTGTTTCCCTGCTGTCTTACCCTCTTTGTGACCCCTTTTTCACCACTTTCCTGTCTCCCCATTTTCATTTCTTTCAAAGAAAATAGCGCGGGTGTGCGCCAGAGTAAGCACTGTTAAGCGGTTGTAAGCGGGTGTGCGCATGTATGCGCGGAGCTGAACGCCAGTGCGCATGCGTGAGCTCTGCGCAAACCAGCACTAACCCAGTTACAACTGCTTAAAAGTGCCTTAGTCACTCTGATTGACAGGTCCTGTAGTCAGTTCAAAAGCAAAATAAAATCCCACTGTCAGTCCCGAACCCAGGACCTTGGAAACAGTAGTCTGTATGACCTAACACTAAGCCATGACTCTTATACAAGAACCTTGTGCTAAAATAAATATAACATGTAATAGTAGGGATGAATGTAAAGGGAATATAGGATGTGTAGTACACAAAGCATGTCATTTAGAATTACTGTCAAAACTAGTGGATTCCCATAATAGCAGTGTGTGAACAGAAACAGCCATGCTAGTTGGTAGCTTGTAGGTAATAATGTCGGTTAATGTACACATATAAATGTATGTATATTTACATGTATATATATATATATATATATATATATATATATATATATATATATATATAGTTGTAGGTGTCATTGTGCATACACACTTACTACAGGGAACAGGAGAGAGGAATGGAGAAATGTGAATCTACAACACAGCCTGAATCATGAGAGAGATACTAACCTTTACACTCACAGAACAGTGTCCACAGCATACCAGCATGGTCCCCGCCCTTACAATCTGAAAGGGCAATGCCTATCTCACATACCCTTTTATAGCACTGTCCTGAAATCACAGTGAGAACTGCAATCAGTACACAACTGGCTGCATGCAATTAGCAAATACTGGCTTACAATTGGTGCAGAGGCCATCACATGGACCTATGCAGATACCTACAAAAGCATCCTATACTAACACTCCACACATGATATACGTTCATTGCACTGTCTGGAAGCAGACAGAGGGAGAGAGACAGACAGAGACAGAGAGAAAAAAAAATAAAGAAAAAAACACACGCTACACACTGTGACTCTAACCTGTCAGCAGTGACAGTAGCAGCAGGAAGCAGAAGCAGTGGTAACACAACCAGCTGTGACAAACACAGGTAATGCAAAGTAGCAGGCTAATAGTCTGCATACTGTGAACCCTCCAAATGTGTCATAGGTCTGTATCTATAAGTATGTCCATGTGATATGTTGTGTGTACGTAGTTCCACCAAAAGTGGATGACTATACATTACATGTCAATCAGTGTTAGGCTATGATCCTGGCAGCAGTTGTCTGTGCGTTGCCCTCAGCAATGGCTGTAGTGACTGTTTTGAAAGGTCAGCCCGGTTCAAAAGGCAGGATCAGCCCATCACAAAGGCAAGCTGGCTGGGAACAAGTGTCTGCAGGTACCCGATATCACTGCATATGCATCCCATACTGAATAATTCCATAGCTTAGCAGACCAGGCCGGTTATGCATATGATGTGGTAGTTCCCAGGGTCAGTAGAGGTGCCTCCTTAGTGGTGTGGGACCACTGTTGCTGTATGCCAGTGTCCAGGTACATATCCTGTAGTAGGGCCAAGATTAATTATCAGTCTTATATGCGGTTGTATGTCCTCTTGGAGTGCATGTAGCACACATCCAGGTTTACCATCAGGTCACAGTGATGCTGTGTGTTCTGCTTTGATGAGGGCAGCCCTCACCTGGACATGTGAGATGATAGGGAGATTACATACAGCTGTGATAAGTATTTCAACTGGTGGGGGAGAAGGAGGGGGGATACCTGCACCGAACCTGTCTGCAAGAATGTTGCCAATATCTGTGTGTTTGGTGAATGTTAAGTAGGTGTGTATTAACGCAGAGCCTATCTGAGGCATTTGGTCCATATGTGTAACATAACTGAAGAAGGCCTTGTGGTTATCCATAGTGTTTGTGGCCATTTCCCTCCCAGAATAGGTCGTGGCCATTGTTATGAGAGACCGTAGCGTAGTACCAGTGCTGACCACAGATGCCTTCCCTTAATGTGAATCTGCTCTGTCCTGCAGTAGCCTCTTGCTATTGTTATACAATCTGCCTCTGTCTGGGGTCCACCAGACAGGATGCCTAACCTTTGTGCATAGGGTCTGGGATAGAAATGTGTGTGCAAGTTCCATGCAATTTGTGGGATGTCCATGGTAAGCATTTGCAAAGGGGTCAGCGGTGTGGGTTGTGGCTTCCACTGGCCCAGTGTGCTGCATGGATACCATCTCAGTCCTAACAAGTGAATAACTGTCTAATCACATACATATCAAAGTAGTCTACTGTGCTGGTGGTGGTGGGATATGTATATCCAGGCCGAGTAACTTGTGTCCACATCACACTAGTGGATGGCGTCCCACATACAGTACCTTGGGATGAACCCCCAGAGTGAGGTTGTGCATTGGACCTGTCAGTGTGTGCTGACCGATGGGGCATGCTACTATGTTGTGTGGAATGTTGCAGGTATTGTTGCACAGGTGTTGGCTGAGCACTGATATCTGGCCATGTACTTGTGTATCCACCATGAGACACACACATGCAACATATGGGAGTAGTAGTATATCACTACACATGAGTATCATGTATAGTATGTGTGCCATATATTGCTGACATAGTCTGCTGATATCCTGTTTGTGTTCTCTTCCAGGGAGATGGTGCATCAGTGTAATCCCGCCTACTCTGCAGCGGAAGATGAGGAGATACACCAGAGCCTGGTGCGGGAGTATGACATACTGTTTTCCCGCACCAGTCAGAATCAGCAGCAGAGGGCTGCACTGTGGCAAGACCTTGTCCATAGGGTAAATGACATTGGCATGCATAATAGGACATATGAGCAGGTACAACATCACTGCAGTGATTTAATCAGAAATGTCCATCAGCGTGCGTCAGATATCCATAGGCAACAGGTTGCCACAGGAGGTGGGGTGGCCACACATCCCCCCCTCACCAGACTGGAGGGGCTACTCCTAAGTGTTGTGGCTCCAGCCCCGGAACAGCAACAGCAATACACCTGCATCATGATGGAGGCTGGATACACACAGCAGCATGACATGGAGCGTGCAGGTAATATGCTATATGTACACTTGACTGTTCTGTACACTGTTACTTAATGCATGTGTAAGATGTGTCCGTGGTATGTAGCTGTCATCATAGTATGTAATTGTGCATGTGTGATATTGGCAATATCAGCAGCTGACATGTGAAAGGCAACTAGTGCACTACTGCACTGTATCATATGCAGTATCAATGGCACAGTTGTGCCCACTGACATTAATCTCATCATTTCTACAGGTCCCTCTGGGGTTACAGCAAGGCAGGCCATCCATGCTGGTGAGTGTGTTTAAAAATACCTATAATAGTCCTGATAGTGCTAGTAACACTAGTGTAACTCAGTAGTGCTCTGTGTGTATACTGCAGGGTGTGCATGTGAGCATGTGTGCAGGTGTACCTGTGCCAATGTGTGCATGTGTTCATGTGTGCATGTGTGCCTGTGTCCACGTGTGCATGTGTGCCTGTGTCCACATGTGCATGTGTGCATGTGTGCATATGTACACGTGACCACGTGTGCATGTGTGCATGTGTCCATGTGTGCATGTGTGCATGTGTGCATGTGTCCACGTGTGCATATGTCCACGTGTGCATGTCTGCATGTGTGCATGTGTGCCTGTGTGCATGTGTGCATGTGTGCCTGTGTGCATGTGTCTACGTGTGCATGTCTGCATGTGTGCCTGTGTGCATGTGTGCCTGTGTCCATGTGTGCATGTGTGCATGTGTGCATAAGTGCATCACTGGTAACAATGTGTGGACAATGTAAACTGTGTTTCCTGTCTTCCTCCCACAGGTTCTAGTGTTGCTCTGGTGTACTGCAACAGGGAACCTGAATCTGTTGCCACAGGTACTGGTAATGATGATATCTGTGTAATGGTACAGGAAGGTGTGTCAGGGTCTGCCATTGGTTAGCCAATTGACAGTACACAGCTGTCAACCCCATCATTGCACACAGTCATCCTGCCAGTACATCCTTTGTCACCATTGTCCCTAGGTGATGGACAGGATACAGTGGGCATTGACCAGGGTAATGTGGTATCTGTGGTACATGCTTCCCCACACAGCAGCCATTGGCAGGGTTCTGCGATGGTACCACACAGACAGTTGCCCATGGGTTCTCATGGGAGCATCCATGGGCGTACTGCCTCTGGCAGACATGCCCAAAGAGGTCTGTCAACCTCAGCTATGTTTCGGGCTGTCATGCAGGCACAGTCGCGTATGGAAAGGTACACCAGACAGGATCTGAGGGAGCTGAGAGCATGTCGCACAGCCATGACTGACAGTATGCGTGACATCGCGGATGCTATCCGTAATTTCACCGATGTCATAGACAGACGTTGTGGGGACATATTACAGCAGTTCCACAACCAAATGTCCATGAGCCAGGGCAATGGTGGGTGGTTGCGGTGTCGACGTGGCCGTATGTCCGCAACAGCAGCAGCTGGCAGTCGGCACAGATGACAACAGGCCCGTGCATGCCCCCATAGTGCCAGCAGCAGCCCCAGCAATGCTGGGTCTATGCTGTCATCGGAATGCCCCAGCAGACCATGTGCACATGGCTCTGGACAGTCCCAACAGGGACCTGTGTCCAGTCAACACACTCCCACTTCTGATGACAGTACCCAGTCTGGCTTAGTACTGGATATGGTCCGTAGCACCCCTGCCAGGCACAGGTACCATGTCCATGCCCACAGACACTGATCTGTATGACCTGCCAGGTGCAGTCTGTGGCTGTCCACAAACCCCTGTATATGGCAGCCATGAGGTGGAACTGTGTGCGTGCATACACACATGCGAAATGTTAACACCTAGGGCGACCACATACATGCACACACTGCACCAACAGTGCCCCACCCTGTACTGCTGCCCCTCACCAACACACATACACACACATGTCAATTGGTGGTATCAGTGGCAGACTCAGGCATACCTAATTCACACCCTGTGCATATGATGACACTGTGCCACCTCCTGCAATCTTCAACATCATTGCGGGAACAGGTAAACATGTTGCTGATGCACAGGGTGACTACATTGAAGTGTATTAGTAGTATCATGTTGGTAACAGTACAGTGTGCTGATATGACTGTGTGTATATCCCAGCATGCCTGATGCAGTAACTGTATGAATGTCCTGAATTGTTATCTGCACCCATAGTACGTACCAAAGTGTAACATCTGCACATAATTGCATGTCGGTGGTAAGGATGTCAACAGATAGCTGCATACATGGGTAGCACAGGGGGGAAGCTAACGCAAGTAGTGATATGCAATGGTGGACATGTACAGTAATGGTGTCAAGTTGCCCACAATGACTATGCAATGTGGATGTTTGTGCATGTTGATATGTGTGCAGTACCAATGTAATCCAAATCACAATTAACTATGACATAATATCAGTTATACCATGGGCATCTGCGCTGTGTATTCCTGGGTACATGTTGATAGTGCCTACATATTTGCATTGTTACTTACTGTTAGTGTTACCCCTTCTTTGTTGTACAATGAACTACTTCCAGCCCTGCTTACTGTAGCTTTGTTTGCATGCATGTTCGCTTGGGGTTCCCTGGAACACTGCTTACACCTGCAATGCAGAGTTACTGTGCTTCTGTGGACTCCTAGTGACATCTGCATAGCGTACGATACGTATGTCAGGTTTACACATGGGAGAAAGTCACTGTCCATCCTGTTCGCATGTATGTTACCTGTGACACATTGCACATGTCTTACTTGGCATTTACCCACGTGTGCAGTCATATATGCCAGTGCTATGAAACAGTAGCAGTACACCCATACATACACACCTTCAGTATGTTGTTCCCCATTGGCCCTATGTGTTGGTACTCACCATGGCAATCACACTACTAGGATAGCATGTGCAAAGGTAACCTGTGAATCACCTCTATGGTCCAGTTGTGGTTTATGTGAGTCATGTGGCAATGTTACAGATGCCACATGTATGCAGTCAGCCATCACCCTTGGCCAGGAACGTACAACACATGTGTGGGATGCCACCACATAGCCAATCTGGGGACTGAGCTCTCTGAACCCAGTAATGCCATACCCTGTCAGGTGGCATGTCATATTACAGTGACTACAATACAAGTCAGACGTAGACACGCACTGACAGCATGCTGAACACACTGGGGCATACGTGGGGATTCAGAATAGCATCCTGCCTGAGCATCACACACCTCCGCAGCTGGCACACAGGCATATGTTCCGTTGGAACAGAGCACATGCCACACATGGCACACACATCCCATGTGCCACACACTCACAGCCTGTAGGGCTACACAACACACCTGCTACAGATGTGTCAGGTACCTGTCTTGGGTGCTGCACTGGGGTCCCGCTCAACAGGCTGTATCTGGTGAAGGTCACAGTGATATGCCTCAGGGGCACTATGGTCCACCACAGAACACATGCATACAGGTCAGTCAGAGGCATGGACACATATGACTGACTCATTGACCATGCCACTATGGATGACCTGAGACATACCTCCCTGGACTACATGATAGGGAACATAGAATGGATCTCTCAGCATGTGGCACAGGCCAATATGAGCCTGATCTTGGTTGCCAACATACCCTCACCAGGTATGCTACCACTATATGTTGGAAGGGTGTTGTATGTCTACATTCTGCTCAGTCTCCAATGTCATTCATAGGGTATCCACTGGCTGTCAATGTGTGCTAACATGCTAGGGAAGCTACAATTATGTGCAAGGGTCAGCTTGCATGTGACACCCATGGCCCGATGTATATTGGCGAAGCTCCTTGATACGCACATATTGCCTTATGCTGCAAGACACGGATTACATAGCCACCTCTGTGGGTATCACACAGGTTAGGACACTAACAGTGCTGCTACACAACACCAGCAGTGTACACCGCAAGATGCATACACTGGACACTGTCCTCAGCACGGTGAACTGCAATGTCTGTGCAGTACCAGAGTCCTGATTCATGGCTCACAGGTGTAACCCATCACTGACAGGTTATGCCTCATACCATGCCTGTCGTCCCCTACACATGTAACACACATGGACAGGGGGGGTGGTATCCCAAGGCGCCACAGATACACACACCTCCAGGTTGTTGGCACAGCACAAAGCATCAGGTCCTAATCATGTGCAGCTAACAGTGTGTTGGACTGCCATCTGGTTCATAGCCTGGCACACACAACTCTCCCATACACAGGAAAACCACCTATCCTCCATAACAACACTGGCAATATGACAGTCTCAAGAACTGTCTTTATATGGCTGGACTGCATCCAGCCAAACATTGTGCATGAGCATTACTGTAGCTACAACACACTAGTTGAAGGGGTCACAGCATGTGGTCACTGAATTGCAGTGGAATGACATGTTACCACTTCCACAACAGGTGGGAACATGCAGCACCTGTACATCGACTACATGTAGACTATATGGCCCAGACCAGATGTGTATCCCTTGCTGTGGTATTTTACCATATACACCCACACTGTTAGACACATACCGCGTGCAGCCCCTGCACAGTAAGACACAGTCATATTGGTATAGATTGCAAATACCATTTATCCACTCGAGGCATGTGTCAGACATGGTAACTACTGCAGGTCACAGGTATTTATGTGTATGTGTCACACACATACATCATGTGTGCAATGCCATTGCTGGTTTAGGCAATGGCATGCATTGTTATGCACAAAGACCCACACAAGGTCATAATGTGTGAGACAACCACACGTGGCAGTTGTGGGTTACCAAAACATACCTATCTGTACTCTGACAATGGTAATAGACCCAGTAGCAGAGCACACTATTGGCATTACTAGCCAACTAGCCCTGTTTGGCTGTGCTGACAGTGTGGTGACATCCCCTGTGTTTACTGGGGGAATATGCAGCATCTGGTGTATTGTAGTATCTGCCAAAAGGATCTGTTCTCTCACACTTGCATTTATACACACTCTACTACCCCCACACACACTTGCCATTTGCAGGATTCATACCCCGACCTAACTAAGTCACAACACGTGAGAGAGACGCATTAGCAAAGTGCACTATTCGGATTACTAGATGGTCTCTCTTCACTTGCTGTACTTATAGGGTGCTGACATCATCAGTGTTCTGAAAGGGTAATGTGCATCTGGTAGTGCGATGTCCTGATTGCCAAAACTAACATGTTTTTCATACAGAAATGCACACACACAAACTCCCCACATCCAGACAGACACACACACACACTTGCCACTTACAGGTTTCAAACCCCTACCTAAATATGTTATGGCACTTGAAAGTGACGCTGTAGCAGGTTGCACTATTCTGATTAGTGGCAGATGTTTCTTCTCCAGCTGTATGTATAGGGTGCTGTCATCATCACTGTTTGGAAAGGGTAATGTGCATCATGCAGTGTGATCTCCTGATTTCAAAAAAGCACACGTTTTTCATACAGAATTGCACACACACAGAGTCCCCACATCTAAACACATACACACAAGCCATTTACAGGTTTCAAACTCCTACCTAACTATATTATGACACTCGGGAGAGACACATTAGCAGAGTGCGCTATTCAAATTACTGGAAGGTTTCCCTTCTCCTGCTGTACTTATAGGGTGCTGACATCATCCGTGCTGAGATAGGGGAATGTGCATCCTGTAGAGTGCTTTCACAGATGCCCAAAGGGACATCTCCCTCACACAGACTTGCACACACACTAACCCCCTCCACACACACTGAGCATTTGCAGGATTCAAACCCCTATTTTACTATGTTATGACATTTGAGACGGACGCATTAGCAGAGCGCTCTATTCGCATTACTGGGAGATTTCCCTTCTCTTGCTGTACTTATAGGGTGCTGACATCATCAGTGTTTAGAAAGGGGAATGTGCATCCTGTAGTGTATTCTATAGTTGCCAAAAGGGATATTTCTTTCATACAGTTTTGAACACACACTAACCCCCTCCAAACACACGGAGCATTTACAGGATTCAAACCCCTACCTAACTATGTTATGACACTTGAGACGGACGCATTAGCAGAGTGGGCTATTCGCATTACTGGGAGGTTTTTCTTCTCCTGCTGTACTTATAGGGTGCTGACATCATCAGTGTTTAGAAAGGGGAATGTGCATCCTGTAGTGTGTTCTCCTAGTTGCTAAAAGAGATATTTCCTTCATACAGACTTGCACACACACTGACCCCTTCCACACACACTGAGAATTTGCAGGATTCAATCCCCTACCTAACTATATTATGACACTCGAGACAGACGCATTAGCAGAGCATGCGATTCGCATTACTGGGAGGTTTTTCTTCTCCTGCTGTACTTATAGGGGGCTGACATTATCAGTGTTTAGAAAGGGGAATGTGCATCCTGTAGTGTGTTCTCCTAGTTGCCAAAAGGGATATTTCCTTCATACAGACTTGCACACACACACTAACCCCTTCCACAAACACTGAGCATTTGCAGGATTTAAACCCCTACCTAATTATGTTATGATACTAGAGATGGACGCATTAGCAGAGCGCGCTATTCGCATTACTGGGAGGTTTCTTTTCTCCTGCTGTACTTATAGGGGGCTGACATCATCAGTGTTTAGAAAGGGGAATGTGCATCCTGTAGTGTGTTCTCCTAGTTGCCAAAAGGGACATTTCCCTCTCACAGCCTTTCACACACACAAACCCCACTCACCCACACACACACACTGAGCATTTGCAGGATTCAAACCCCTACCTAACTATATTATGACACATGAGTGAGACACATTAGCAGAGCGCACTATCCGAATTACTTGGCATTTGCTCTGCACCTGCAGTTTTTATAGGGTGCTGACATCTTTATTTCTACAGAGGTATGTACATGTAGTACTACCTGTCAGGTGGGGGATAGCATATATATGCATTTGCAGCCACCTACGTCAGGGTCGGATATGCACATCGCACTGGCAGGTTATGTTCTATACCATGCTTTGTGACCACAGGACCTGTAACACACAACACAACCAGTCCAGAACACCACACCCACATCCAGGACACACACTTAGCTTCCCTGGGAACAGTGCCAGGATATGCAGGTGTTCACATACACCATTCCAGTTGTTAACATCAGGTACAGGCATATTGTGTGTGAGAAATACTCAGGCCTCTACCACTTTACCCTACAGCCACTACAATTTGTGGGTCCGTGTGCTATGGCAGAACCACACACCACAGCCACATGGGGGAATGCATATTGCACCTGTCCATCTGCAATGTGGGTACTCACTGTTCCACACCAGAGGTAGACCACCATTGTTGATATCTGACCATACCCACCTTTCCCTGGATATCCATATCCCATCTCCATCCCCAGGCAAGGTTGTCACTGCACACAAACTGTATTTAGCACAAGCACACTCTATACTTGTGAAGACTGGGGTGGACAACTTCAGAGGACCCATGCTGGGGGACTATACTGGCCACTCAGCATAATCCTTGACAACTGCATTCTATGAGCATGTGTATGGTTTGCATTGATCATGCTATCCCACATATACCCATGACTGCTCCACAACAAGAGACCTGTCAGGTGTACACCAGCCATATATGAGCCGTACAAGAGACAGAGTGAGCTAATACATTGCAGAGCTATAGCCCACAGAGGGAGGACATTTGTGAACAGTTCCGGCATGGCACTTCATTCACACATAATCATTACAACACAGTGTTGACAGTGGAATTGTCCAGAGAATGCAGATAGGGATCCCCTCAGTCTGTTATTCATGGACACTTACTGTTAGAGATCCTCTGCAACCCTCTTCCAGCACACACCAACAACATGGCTGTGGCTTAGCACATTCAATCCCTGGGACCTCCACGGTGCCCCTGCTTGACAAAGGCACAGCTCACTAGCCTCACACGTTGCCTTATGTGACCTACTTTACAGTGGCACAGTAGCCTACTGTACTGGGGATGCAGATGCCAAGGACACTCTGGCTGAGCTGTCATTCCCTAGGGCAACAAGCCTAGTATTGACCTCTACACTCATATGTTCAATTGTCGGATGCACAATATTTGTTGTGCTGTTCTACTGTTTGCAGGTCTTTATTGCCATAGCATTCCCTGTTCCTATGACCAACTTATGTATCTGTGGAATATGTTTGCATATGATGGGGATCCACTGTATCACTTATGTCTCTGTAGTCATTTACTGTGTGCACTGGGCAGATTGCTGTGTTGTGGTTGGTTCCTGGACTGACACGTACAAATACCAGATATGTGTGGCCAACTGCTAAACGGAGATATGGCCTAAGTGTGTGAGCATGCCCAGTTCAGCCTTTCCATGGCATGTTGTCTGACATATGCCTCATTTATCAAAGTGTGCGAGCATGCCCAGTGTGAGCTTTCCATATGTTGCACTCTGAAGTCCACCACATATTTGGGTGTGTGTGAACTTCAACAATATTTCATGTTTATGGTTGTGTGTTGGGTGTCATGTTGTGTACTAACTGGCCAACTGCTTCGTGTCTGCCACAACAGGGATTATACTGTGCCTGCAGGGATTGCATAGGATACTTTGCAGACAGTTCTCAACATACTTTCATAATGACCTAACACTGTAGTACCGTATAGTGTACTGGTTCAGTACTTTCACTGTGGTGGACAGTATACTGGCCTTTAGTCCTATGACTGCTTGACATCTTCATAGTGAGCACAACAGACTGTGTAGGGGCCAGTTGTGCACATATGACCATGTTGCATTATGTTCAGATATGGACTACCTACACCAGGCTCGTCCAACATTGGTAGTGTATTCCACAACATGGGTGGACATTGGCAAACACTAGCGATGTTCCCTAGGCCATTTCTGATGCTAGTCACAGGGTGTGTTTGTCCTTCGACACACATTGTAACTGGAGTTTGCCATGACATATGTCATGGTTAGTATACTGTGCCTCCGTCTACCTCTGACATAACAGTGATACCCAGGGTTAGCCTACCATCTCCCATCCACTCATCAGGATTCCTCTTGAGGGGTGTCGATAAGTGACTCTCTGGCTGCCTCTACCAGGAGTTTACTGAAGAGTGGGGGTGCCTTCTGTGTTATGGATCATTCTGTACAGCTTGTCCTATGTATGTCAGTGCTGGGGTTCAGGTCTCTCATGTGCATAGCTCACTGCCATTCAGATTGTACAAGGTGCAGCATGTTCATTGATTCCAGGTTGGACATGGCTTCATACATCAGGCACAGCTTGCCTGTAGCTGGGCAGTATGGCAGTGTGTGGGGCTGCAGTTTGTTTACTCAGGCAACACATGGCATCTGTTCATGCTCTTTGCTACTCCTGGTGGGGTACTGTTGTGGACTTTACAGTTGATGGAGGTGTCTGCTGAGGTATATCCCACAGGGGCTATTGTAGTCAGTTGTGATGCTGATGGAGGATGACTGCAGAGCCACAGTGACATTCTCTTATCTACATCTGCCAACCTTCATGTTTGGGTGGGTATATAGAATATGTTTCTGCAAACACTACAGCCACATGTTTGTCCAGTGCAGGATATCTATCACCTTTTGTACCCAGGTCTCTCATTACATGTTAGGTACGTCATGGGTTAACACCTGTGTGGTAATTTGTGGGCACTTACTGTATATCCACGGTGGTTGTCTATACACAGTTCTGCAATTAGCTTGCTGACATGGCTATGGCTCCAATTGTCTGTTTGTAGGTGGCCCTTTTGTGGGTTGCTTGTGTCAGCTGGGGGTCGGATATGGTGGGCTGTTTGTACTCCTCTGCATACATGTTCAGTCACAGTCCTTCCATGTTGGCCTATACCTATGGGATATAATATACAGAACGGGGGGGGGGGGCAGGACCAGGCCTTGTGGGATGCCACTCATATCTGCTTTGTAGTCTGACATGGATGCGGCATGTCTGACCATGTCTGTTCTGTCCTTGGTCTGGTTTGCAACCCCTCTACTGACATAGGGGTATATATTTAAGCTGATGAACATATCCATACTGAACTCCTACGGTATTGTCTAGAAGCATGTGTACAGTCCAGCTACGCTGTGTGGACCACATTGCCCTCATCAATGACCTTAATGACTGCTTCAAATGGGTCAAACATGTTTAGGGGAAGGATCTGCAGTTACGACAGCCACACTGTGTAGGGTCCAGTATCAGTAGGTCCACAATAGCCTTCTGTCTGCGGTACATACTGATCCTTTCCATAGCTGTGCAGACCAAGCTTGTCAGGATCCTGGGGTGGTAGTTTGCAGTATCCATTCAGGCAACACCTTTGTTGTGAAGGACCACTGTTGTTGTACACTGCTCTTTGGGTACATATCCTGTGGTAAGGCTGACATTGGGCAGTAGTGTGATTTGGCATTCCATTATTCTTGGAGTCCATGTTGGCCTCAGCCCAGGACATCATCACATACCTTTGCTGCTGTGTGTTTTGCTTTGCAGATGATGGTTGTTACCTCGGCATCTGCAATGTCAGGGGACCAGCAGTCTTCTGGGATAGATATTTTGCACTCTGGGGGGGGGGGGGTGTTTGCACTGCACCTGTCAGGTTGTATGTTAGCAACATGAGTGTGTGTTTGGTATGTTGTTTGCAATATCTGTGTGATTCGGAGCATATCTGTGGATGCCCAACATGGTTCCTACCATCAGTTAGGTAAGCCTTGTGATTATCCTTAGTGTCCTGTACATTTTGTATCTTCATAGGTTCATGGGTTCATACTAGGCTATCCACCCTAGGGCATTAGTAAGCCTAGCCAGAGTGTGTGTGTCTTTCGCCACCCCTTGCTATGTTTCTATTATGGCCATTTATGAATTTCTTTACTGTGCCTCTGTCTGGTCATGACACAGTGAAGACCCCCAGTATACATGTACGATCATCCATCCACTTGGCAATATTCCTGTTGAGGGGTGTCAGTGAGGGGCTCTGCCTAACATGGATTGAGATCCTGTTTCTGGGTGTGGGGAGCCTCTGGGTTATGTACCTGTCCCTCCAGCACATCTTATTTCATTATGTGTTGAGGCTGACATCTGTCACTCTCACAGCTCCAATGGCTTTGATTTCCTGTGGTGGAGCATGTCCATTACTCCTGTGTTGGACATGGCCTTGTACAACAGACATACAATGCCTCTGTGTAGGCAGTCTGTGACTGCATTCAGCTGGGGTGTCTATAGCCAGGCAGCATATGACATATATTTCACACCCTTTATCCTCTTGGTGGGGTAACTATGAGGTCTTCCGAACCGCTGCAGGTGTCACGTACGGTACATCCCATATGAGTCATTGTACTAGATTATGGGTCTGATAAGGGAACAGTACAGCAGCACAGTGACCTCTGTTGATGTAGATGTGAATCCTTTCATGATACGGTGTCCAATATCGACAATCTTCCTAGCCACATTGGCATTGTGAGTGTCACATGACATATTACTGTTGACTTGTGTCCCTAGGTCCCTGATTACTCCTTGCATACATAATGGTTTGCCACCTATGTGGTAATTTGTGTGCACCTTGTCTGGTATTTGGTGGGACATTCATACTGTCCAGTGTCTTCAGGATGTGTGGGTGGAGTTCTTGTGTGTGAGAGTGTGGTCTGTCGCATGCTACAGACTGTACAGCAGTTTGGACTACACATAGGTGCACATGGGTGGTCTCTGCTGCTTTGTGCATTTTCAGTTACCTGGCCATATGGGTGTCTGTGCTGCATATGGATACTCCCCCTCTTTTGATGTTTTGGTCCAGGTGTTGGGGCCATAACACATGATATGTGGTATAACCTAGTAGTGCTGGTGTGCTATCACTAGGCTTGCAGCAGCCTTCTGTCACTGCACAGACATCGATGTTCTCCATAATGGGAAGTGCCTCAGGGGCATGCATATTGCAGTTTACACATCTGGCATTGGTCAGCATTACCCTTATGTTTCCTACCACTTATGTTTTCTAGGCTGGTGGGTAGTCTTTTTGGCCTTGCCTACATATGGCTCAATGGAGGTGGCAAAGGCCTTATCCAGTATCCAGATGCACAGGGGTAACAGGTGCAAGCCATCCCTGGAACAGCAGCATGGCTTGTCATGCTTGACATCTCAAGCAGACAGACATCAGACCCTCTTGGACTGACAGCTGTAACTGTGCCAGCTGTTAAACATGATCATTCTGTGTTTGTATTGTGGCATCATTCTTGGTGAGGGTTGGATGCTGCACACAGCCAGTGTCATACCGGCCTGGGGTACATACTCAGAGGGATCATCCATGTCTCTTTTCATGTAGACCAGGGAGGTACATCTCAGGTCATTCACACCAGCATGGACATTGAGTGCATCATATTTCTGCTTGCTTTGGGGTGACCTGCGTACTTGTGTTATGTGGCATTTTGTGGCAGCCTACAGGCAGCTTACTCTACCCTTTCCCTTGTTCAGTCTGGTGAGTGGGACAGCAGTGTGTTTGCCTATACAGACATCTATTACAACTGTATCAGGCATGTTGTTTCTCCTTCTGGCCTGTGACTGTTTGGCACACCAGCTTTGTGGTACTATTGGTTGCATGTGCTATGTTTGGAGGTTGTGGTTGCTTGTGATCTGCTTTGGAGGCTTCTGTTGGTGTGGTGTGTTTGTAATTAGGGCCTCCAGGAATATTTTTCTGTGTTGATGTGTTTGGTTTACAGTTGTGGTAGGTCTATGTGGGACTGGGTTTGTGGTGTATGTGGTTACCTTCTCCTCCTGACTAGTTTTGACAGTACTGAGTTGGTGGAGCTCAACCTCTGGTTTGGATACATGATTGCATCTATCACATATCTTTGTATTTATTGGGGGGTGTTGTGGTTGTCTGTGTACTTGGGACAGGTGTCACATTGCCTCTGGATTTACAGATTCTACTTGTTGTGGCCAGACTTAGTGGATTGTATGTGTGGACATATGTTATTGCCATACTACTGGTCAGTGATTACTTCCCTTCTTATGTTTGCTCTATCATGTGGTAGCTTCCTCATTTTCATAGGTTCGTAGGTTCATAGGTTCATACTAGGCTATCTGCCCTAGGGCATTTATAAGCCTAGCCAGAATGTGTTTGGCTTTCGCCACCAATTTTAAATTTATTTTGCTATGCCCTTTTTCGACGTTAGTATTCTGTGCCTCTGTCTAACAGTGACACAGAAGTGATACCCGGGGTAAATCTACGATCTCCCATCCACTCATCAAGATTCCTCTTGAAGAGAATCAATGAGGGACTCTGCCTAACCTGGACTGGGATTTTATTCCAGAGTGAAGGGAGCCTCTGGGTTATGAATCTGTCCCTCCAGCATGTCCTATTTATTTCAGTGCTGAGGTTCAAGTCTCTCGAGCACATAGCTCGATGGGATTTGGATTTTCTGAGGTGCAGCATGTCCATTAATTCCGGGTTGGACATGGCTTTATACGTCAGGCACAGATCGCCTCTGAACAGGTGGTATGCCACTGAGTAGAGCTGGAGTTTCTTTAACCGGGCAGCATATGGCATCTGTTTGAGCCCTTTGATCCTCTTGGTGAGGCACTTTTGGGGTCTTTCCAGTTGCTGCAGGTGTCTGGTAAGGTACATCCCAAAAGGGTCATTGTACTCAATTATGGGCCTGATGACGGATGAGTAAAGAGGCACGATTACCTCCCCTGATCTAGATGTGTATCCCTTCATGATTAGGTGGGCTATATAAAATGTTTTTCTAACCACTTTGGCCACGTGGATGTCAAATGAGAGATTGCTATCAATTTGGGTCCCCAGGTCCCTAATTACTTCTTCTTTACTTAATGGATTACCACCTATGTGGTCATTTGTGGGCACTTTGTTTTTGCCAAAGGGGATGACTATACACTTTTTGGCATTTAGCTTGAGGTCATGGCTCTGGCACCAGTTGTCTGTTTCTATGAGGCCCTTTTGGAGGATGCTTGTGTTGGCTGGAGAGTCGATTATGGTGCCCAGTTTGCAGTCATCTGCGAACTTGGTCAGCCACAGTCCTTCCATGTTGGCCTGTACCTCCGAGAAATATATACCGAACAAGAGAGGTCCCAGGACTGAGCCTTGTGGGACACCACTTGTAACTGGTTTGGAGTCTGACATGGCTCCAGCAATTCTAACCATGTGGGTTCTGTCCTTGAGCCAGTTTGCAATCCATCTAGTGACATAGGGGTTTATATTTAAGCTGGTGAGCTTATCTATAATGCCCGAGTGGGGTATTGTATCGAAGGCTTTGCGAGGTCCAGGTAGGCTGTGTGGACCACCTTCCCTCATCAATGGCCTTGGTGACTGTTTCAAAGAAATCAACCAGGTTTAAGAGGCAGGATCTGCCCTTAACAAAGCCGAACTGGGTAGGATCCAGTGTTTGTAGGTCCCCAATATCTTTATTTATGAGGTCCATGATGATCCTTTCCATAGCTTTGCAGACCAAGCTAGTCAGGCTTATGGGGCGATAGTTTCCAGGATCCGTTGAGGCACCACCTTTATGGAGAGGGACCACTGTTGCTGTACGCCACTCTTTGGGCACATATCCTGTAGTAAGGCTGAGATTGAACAGTAGTTTTATGTTTGGGTTTAGCTCTTTTGGAGTTCATGTAGGCAGCCGGGACACCATCTGGTCCCATTGATGCTGTGTTTTTGCTTTGGAGAGGGCGGCTCTTACCTGAGCATCTGAGATGTCAGGGGGGCAGCACTCTACTGGGATAGATATTTGCCCTTTTGGTGGGGAGGGGGAGAAGTTTGCGCTGAACCTGTCAGCTAGGATGTTGGCAATGTCTGTGGGTTCGGTGTATTTTTTTCATTTTGGACTAATTCTGAGCATATCTGGGAATTACCACCCAGGTTCCTAACATAACTAAAGAAAGCCTTGTGATTATCCTTAGTGTCCTGTGCAATTTTTCTCTCGAAGCTGGCCTTAGACAATTTTATGTGTGCCCGTAGTTTTTTGCTAATACTGATCAGTGATGCCTTCCCTTTTTGGGATTTTGCTCTATCATTTAGTAGCTTCCTCCTTCTATTGTTTAGTTTGTTTATGGCTGGGGTCCACCAGACAGGACGTCTGCCTTTGGAGGATTGGGTCTTGGTTTTATTTGGGATCGCATGATCCATGCATTCCTGAAGGTGTTCATAGAATGCGTTTATAAAGGATTCTGTAGTCTGGGCCGTATTTTCCACAGGCCCGGGGCTTTGAAGGATTCCACCTCAGTTTTGAGGAGTGTGAAATTTGCTTTAGAGAAGTTTTCCACTGTGGTTTTCGGGGCGGGGGTGGGGTTGGGATGTGAATATCCAGTGAGATTAGTTTATGGTCTGATCTTACCAGTGAGGGATACACTTCTGGTCTGGAGCATAGAGTCCCCATGTTGGTGATGATCAGGTCCAGTATGTTTTCCCCTCTTGTGGGAGTGGTAACAAGTTGTTCCATAGCATTTGAGTTTATAAATTCTATGAACCTTTGGGCTAGGGTGTTGGAGCTAGAGTAATGCTCCCAGTCTATGTTTGGGTAGTTGAAGTCGCCCAATATAATGGTGTTTGGAGAGACCTTCATATTTTCCAGTGTTCTCAGGAAGGCCGAGTGGGGTTCCTGGGTTTGGTAGGGTGGTCTGTAGCAGGCTATAAACTGGAAGGCAGTTTTGCCCACTGTTAGTTGCACATGGATAGTCTCTGATGCTTCATGCTTTGCCACCAACCTGGAGGTGTGGGTATCTTTGATGAATATCGATACTCCCCCCTCCTTTTGTGGTTCGGTCCAAGTTTTGGGGCAGAAAAGCATGGTATGAGGTATAACCTGGTAGTGCTGGGGTGCTCTCGAGCCCTGAACCAGGTTTCTGTTACTGCACAGATATCGATGTTCTCCATGCTAAGGAGAGTTTTGAGTGCGTGCATCTTGAGGTTTAGACTTCTGGCGTTGAGTAGCATTACTCTTAGTTTCTTATCCCTTGTGATACCTATGGAGGTGGGTTTGTCTTTTGAGCCTTGCCTAAAAAGGCACTATGGGGTAACAAGAGCCTTTGCCAATATCCGAAGCCCAGGGTGACAGGTGCAAGCCATCCCTAGCGAAGCATCGTGGCTTGTCGAGCATATCATCCCAAGCTGACAGGCATTGGATCCCCTTTGAATGACACCAGTACTTAAGCCAATTGTTGAAATTGATCATCTTGTCTTCATATTGTGGCATCATTCTTGGTGCTGCTAAGATGCTACTCAAGGTCAGGGTCATACCGGCCTGGGCTACATGCTCAGAGAGCTCCTTTATGTCTCTTTTCATGTAGTCCAGGGAGGTACGTCTCAGGTCATTCACACCAGCATGGACAATGACTGAGTCATATTTGTACTTGCCTAGGAGTGACCTGAGTGCTTCTGTTATGTGGCGGATCCTAGCGCCCGACAGGCTGCTCACTGTGACCCTCTCCATGTTCAGCCTGGTGAGCGGGACGTCAGTGTGCCTGATGATAGAGTCACCTATTACAAGTGTATCAGGTGTGTTGTTTAGTCTTAAGGGCTGTGACTGTTTGGCACACTGGCTTTGTGAGATATGTGTTGCACGTGTTTTGTTTTGGGGTAGCGGCTGCTTGGGTGTCTGCTTTGGAGGTCTCTGCTGCTTGCCTCCGAGTATGTTTTTGTGTGTTTATGTGTTTGGTTTGCTGTCGTGGTAGGTCTATGTGAGACTGGAATTGTAGTGAGTGTGGTTTCTTTCTCCTCCTGACTGGTTATGCCAGTACTGAGTTGAGAGAGCTTAGCCTCCAGTTTGGCTATATGGTTGCATCTCTCACATGTGTTGGAATTTGTTGGGAGGAGGAGAGGGTTGTCTGTGTACATGAGGCAGTTGTAACATTGCCTCAAGATTCCCAGATTCACCAGCTGGACCGGAGAGGAGATTGACAACTGACCTTTGGACATGCTAGAATAATATTGGGAATTCCTTAATAATTGAAAACCAGGGCCACTGGGGAGTGAGGGTGTAGTGCTTCTAATTTTTAGTGCTGACTTATATAATTGCTTTAGTGAGCAAGTGCCAGGTAACTTAAGTGCAATGTGTTAGAGGTAACTTAAATGCAAAAATGACAAACAGTAACTTTCTTTCAAGTGAAACAAGGAAATAAGTACAGTAAGCAATGCAGATATCACTAGTGATCCACAGAAGCACTGAGAAGCCACGTATTAGGTGGAATTAGCATGGTTTGGTAATGCCAGATGCCTGCGTGTATGGCATTGTGTGTTGTTGTTATTTGTGATTGCATACTCCAAGCATTCCTGGCTGTGTTCATGGAATGCCTGTATAATATGTTCTGTGGTGTGTCCCATATTCTGCACTTGCACAGGGCCTTTTGTGGAGTCAACATCAGTTTGGGGGGCTGCAACCTATGCTTTACACATGTTTTTCACTGTGGTATTGTGGCCAGGGACTAGGGTCGGGATGTGTATATCCAGTGTGATTACTCTACGGTCTGGTCTTACCAGTGAGGGATACACTTCTCATCTTGCCATCCAGTACACATGTTGCTAATTATCACATCTAGTATGCTTACCCCTCTTGTGAGAGTGGTACGTTGTTCCTGGGCATTTTGGTTTATGGATTCTGGGAACTTTTCTCCTACTGTGTTGGTGCTAGTATAATGCTCCCAGTGTATGTCTGGGTATTTTCAGTCAAGCAATATAATGTAGTTTGGGGGGCTTGATATATTCATGTATTCCAACATAGGCCAGGTACAGTTCCTGGTATTAGGACAGTAGTCTGCAGCAGGCTATATACTGGGAGGCGGTTTTAGCCATTGGTATTTGACCATGGCTAATCCATGCTGCTTCTTGTTGTGGTACCAACATGGGGGTGTGGTTATCCTTGACATTTATTGCTAGTCACCCTCCTTTTGTAGCTTGTTCCATGTTTTGCAGCTGTACAGCACAGTATGAGGTGTGACCTGGTAGTGTTAGGGTGCTGATGTGAGCCTTAACCCAGTTCTCTATTACAGGACTGGTATCTACATTCTCCATACTGTGTGCGTTTACACAGCACACATCTTGCTGTTTAGACTTCTGGCATTGGGTACCATTACATCTAGGTTCCTATCCCTTGTGGTACCTATGAAGGTGGGTTTGTGTTTTGAGACTTACCTATTCAGGGCATTCTGTGGGTACTGACAGCCTTTGCCAGTATCCATGGGGCATGGAATGATAGGTGCACGCCACCCCTAGCAGGTGGTGCATCATGTCATGCTCCGCATGTCTTCCCAGGCTGAAACACATTGGCTCCCCTTTGACTAACTGCATTACTTCAGCCAGTTATTGCACTTGATCATCCCATTGTCATTTTGTGGCTTCATGCTTGGTGAGGGTGGATGTTAGTCAGGGTGCTCAGGTGTGCATATAGTACATGGTGTTACATTACTTAACACATGGCATTCATGCCTCAGGTGGTGCTGCAGGGCTGCCTCTGTCGGATGCGCATATTACACTTCCCTGTACATGTTTGTGAGCAGGTCATGTCATTTTAGGCATCCATGTTATTATTTGAGTGAGTCAGAGGGGGTATCATTCCCAGGGTTCCTACTGAGCCAGTGTATGTGCTATGTGTTGCTTCTTTGCCAAGGCCAGGGCATACTGGGCACGCCTCCTTCTGCCTACTGGGGCAGGCTCAGGTTGTTCCTCCTCCGAGTCACGCTCTGCCTGTGATGGCCTTGGCAATGGTGGGGGGCTGTTTGGCCCAGCCCTATGCTGGTCCTGCTGCAGCTGTTTTTGCAAGATCATATTATGTAGCATAGCACATACCATGACAATTTGGGTACATGTAGTTGGTGTGTACTGCAAGGCTCCACCAGATGTGTCCAGACACCAGAACCGTGACTTGAACAGCCCAAACACACACTCTATTACATTATGTGTTTGTGCATGTGCCTCATTATGGCGTTCCTGTTCAGGTGTGTGTGCATTTCTGATGGGTGTCATCAGCCACGGCTCCAGTGCATAACCTGCATCCCCCACTAGGTGTCCGTGTGGGATGCCCCCATTGGCAAATGTCTGGTACAGCTGCATCAAATGCCAGATGTGGGAATCGTGGTAACTCCCAGGGCAGCCAGCACACACATTCATTATTATGCCCTGGGCATCACACACGACCTGGCAGTTGATGGAGGGGAAGCCCTTGTTGTTAATGTAGGCCCTACCCCGCTCACCGGCTGGTGCTTTGATGCGTATGTGCGTTCAGTCTAGTGCACCCACTACCTCAGGGTATTCCGCTATTTGCTGGAAGAGACGCATATTGCTGACCAATACCTCATGGGCATTGGGGAAATATACATGATCACCGACATGTGCTGACATGGCATCCAGGAACTGGTGCAGTACCCTGGAGGCTGATGCCTGTAATATCCCCATCATATCGCCAGTTGGTCTCTGGAAGGTACCTGTTGCTAGTATTCTTAGGCCAACACATACCTTGGTTTCCACTGGGATGGGTTCCCCTCTGTTGGTTCTGTGTGTGAGGCGTGGCCTGCACAGCTCAACAATTTGCTGCAGGAGCTCTCTGTCCACTCTATAGCGCTCTACTATCTCCAGCTCATGTAACCCGTGGTAGGTGACCCTGAGCCTGTACACTCTTCTCCGTCTCCTCACTGTGGGTTGTCTGGCACCATCTGCATTCTCACCACCCTCAGCAAGTCGCCTATGTCTCATTATGACAGCTATGGCAGCCCCTAACATTTCTGCTCTGAGTGAAGCTTTTTCAGTTTTCATTTCTATTAGCTTACTCCTGTCTTGCAGTGTCTCTTAAGAGAAACATCCTGCACTACTGTTTGCAGAGTTTTAAGTGCTGGGCTGGGCTACTATTCTGCCTGTGTAATTGCCTGCTTCTAATTGTTTTCACCTGCTAGCTTCAGCAGTTATCCCTGCTAGCTTCCTATTAATTCTGTTGCTTCCTTTTTCCTTTCTGTTTCCTCAGGGGGGAGCAACGTGCATACCAGCAGAAACACGCTCACAGTGGCTTACATGTGCGCACACGTGCTTACATGGTTCAGAATCTACTTATTCGGGTTAAAACGTGCACACCCACACAAACACTGTTACACATTTGCCAAGAGCCTCCAACATGCTCAGCCTGCCCTACACGCGCGCACACCAGCGCAAACAGTGTTAAACATCTCCCAACATGCTCCCACATGCTCAGTCTGCCTTACACGCATGCAAACTGCCCTACTCGCGCTTCATGGCTCACACACGTGCGCATGCACGCCCAGCAAGAAACCTTGGTGTAAGTAACAGTGTACACCTTCCATTTCTTGACTTTCCCTGACTTATCTAGTGGCACACCTCTTTCCATGATCTGTGTCTGTCATCTGTCATGTTGCACTGACCTCCAATGAACTGCATTTCTTTCTACCATTCCCCACTGTGATGTCACCTATCTCCTACTCTATTCCTCCCCCTTATGTATCTCTTACACTACTCAGACTGTACTCATTTGCTATGTGACTGTGAGATTCAGTATCCTAACCCTCATTTACATGAGATTGCCTACTAATGCTTAGTTACATGTCTTAGACTCAGCTTCCCCCCTTAGCAACCACTACACGGTGGCCATGTTGATTTTGGTCTGCTGGTCCCTGCATTGTCATTCCATGTATTGCATGAAACACACATTTGTGGGTTTATAACCTTCTTTTTTATGTTTTATACAGTGCAGCCCATTAGCGCGGGGCTGCGCTGGGTTTAAACATTGGCGATCGCCGAAAGAAAATTATATTTTTATTATTTTTGCATCGGGTTACCTTGCCAATGGACACATATTTGGCCATTGGCATGCTGCCTGAGACATATGCACCCTTTATTTGGAGCTGACATGGCTCCATTGTGGAATTTGCAGAAACATACTCAGTTGTCAACTGAGTACATTTCTGCAGCTAAAACGTCTCTTACACGGACTGGTTTCTGCTTCGTGGATCGCTAATTACCTCATTTGCATACCTTTTGGCTGCAAGTGAGGCATTTAGCATGTCCACGCCCAGTCCGTGTAAGAGACATTTTAGCTGGTCTCTTACACGGAGTTTAGGGCTGTTCCTGGATCGCGAGGCTTGCATGGAGTGTTACACGTCTCTTACACTCTGTGCAAGCCTTCGTGAATCCTGCCCATTGTCAATTTGCCAGTTTAGCACTTGATGAAGAAAAGTGTCAATGTGGTACTTTTAGAACAGTAAATATACTTGACCCACATATTTTAATTTTATTTGGTACAAAATGTTATCTTATATATATTTAGCTCTGGCAAGCATTTAAGTAGACCATCCATTGTTAAATGCATTCTAGAACTATTTTTTTTATTAAAATTTAACAGTTTATCATTCTTAAAACCAAACAACCATAAATCCAATGCTAAACATACTCCTTGACTTCAATTACCAAGCCTTAAAATTCCTTCCAAATTTATTTTTTTGTTACTAATGACTGCTTTCCAATTAAATATTCTTTGGTGTTTAGCTCAGGTCTTAATAGTATTATGTAACACTTAAGGAAAAATATACAGCTTAATAGACCAACACTTGAAGATAAAATAGCAAATATTTCTACAGAAACCATGTACTTTCCTTTAGTACTCAGATATGCTGGGACAAAAGTAATCCAAACACTTGCAAACACAGTCATGCTGAATGTAATATATTTGGCTTCATTAAAAGTATCAGGCAATACTCTTGCTAAGAAAGCAATTAAGAAACTAAGACAAGCAAGAACACCAAGGTATCCTAACATGCAATAGAATATGATTATAGAACCTTCATTGCATTCTAGAATTATTTTGCCCTCTTCTGAAACAAAATTATTTTGTGGGAAGGAAGGATTCTTAGCTAACCAGACAACACATATAACAAACTGAATCAATGCACAAGTTATTATAATGATTGTTGGGGTCTTTGGCCCCACCCATTTCCTCATACTGCTGTTTGGGTTTGTAGCAGTGAATGCTATTATTACTGTGATAGTTTTTGCAAGTATGCAGGAAATGCAGACAGAAAATATCATTCCAAAGCTAATTTGACGAAACATACAATTCAACTTCAAAGGTCGTCCAATGAATATTAATGAGCACAGGAAGCAAAGGCAGAGGGAGAGCAAGAGGAGATAACTTAGATCGTGGTTGTTGGCTTTAACAATCGATGTTTCCCGGTATCTCATAAATACACAAAGAATGGCTGCAGTCAGTAGAGAAAGGAATGTGGCAATGGAAGCCAAAGCAGCTCCTAATGGATCTTCATAAGACAGGAATTCCACAACTCTGGGGACACATGTGTCTTGTTTATCACTGGACCACTGCTCTTGTGGGCATTTTATGCATTCTCTGAGATCTGGAGAAAAGAGAAGGAAAGAAACACAGTAAGTGGGAGAAGGAATATATTTTCTTCTCATAACTAATACATGATGATGTCCAGTCATGAATTAATTTTACAAACTTGTTCTGTTTCCAAGGTACCATTGAGTATTAAGCATTACACACTATATTCTAATATGTTAGTACATTTAGCTAAATACTTTAAATGTATGTATAGTAGTTGCATACATGTCACATTAAAATATTTTATGGAAAGTAGTTTCTCATATTGTCTAATCCAAGGCCTTTATTAGTGAGTCCCACACACATGAAATGGTGTTTACAGATGTTTAAGTTCTCTTCCCCTTTAGTGATGATAGTAAAACACCTTATGGGCTTAAGCTGCAAATGACATTATATCTGGAGAGTTTGACCAGGGGTATTAGCCTGCTTGCATTATCTGATCGAAGAGAAGTTTTGGGCTATTGGTGTCCCCCAGCAAATAATGAAGACATGAACCACTGTGTGACATTCACTAAAAACTCTAATGTTAAACTGAAGACAGCATGTTTGTGAATTAAAATGATAGAATGAGAGGTAAATATAGCAGAAAGCTAAGAGGAGTTGCTGAGAACGTGTTTTTCTAGTGTGTGACTCTGTGACTGCCCAGTTGGGCTATATTTTAGCAGCAACATTCAACTGTTATTATTTATAGCAGTAGCAAAGGACTGAAGTGAGGTCTGCAAAAAGACAAAGTGATGGACAAACAAAATGGTCTACCTAATTATGTAAAAACACCAAATATTTTTCAGTGCTCTGATTGTTGTCCTTAGGAAATGCACTTTTTATGGCTGAAGATCAATTTCAGATGTTTGATGTTATAGCAACAAATGTATTTGTTAAATAATTACAATGGGTTGCTAGAAATTTTTTCTAGTGTACTTATGAGGCATTCATGCTAAAGGCAGACAAAAACAACAGAGAAATTTCTACAGTCAGGGAGTAATGTGATAATGTTGCTTTACCTGGTATTTGGGGTAGTTAAGAGTTATTAGTTTGCACCATTATCAGTAAAGCAAGCTGGCCTTCCAGTCCGTTGCATTGCTTCCTTCATTCATTCGCTTATTCATTCATTTTCTTGTACCTACTTTTATCCAATTCAGGAACATAGTTGATTGGAAACTATCCTGGCAGGTAGTTGGCATAAGGCAGAAAATCAGTCCTCGATAGGATGCCAAGCCATCTGTCATAATTTCAAAATGTCAATATTTGTGAATGGTTTCTGCTTTAAGAATGTCCAAAATATGTTACCAGTTTTAGGTTGGATATTCTAGAATGTTAATATCTGAAGTTAATAAAAGGATGATAAGCTTCTTGGGGAAATAAAATATGTATGTAAGCACTGCTGTGCAAAGACTTCTCTCTATAAAGAAAGGTACATTTAAGGGATGTAAGAGAAATCTACCTTTTCTTATATTAGAATAATGAGATATAATACTTAATTTCTTAGATCATCCAAAAATAGTCCATTCAGCAATTTATTTGCTATGGAAGCTCTTACATGCTAAATTAACAATGCAGTTTCTTGATACCTGAATAGTCCTAGTATCCACATATATTTGTGTAAGTTTAATCCTGTTACATAGGGATCCAATTGGCATACCCTGTGTCACTGTGTGTTAATGAAGCTGTGATCTTGTTTTACTTTAAATATTTAATTTTAAATAACTAAATAATGTATTTAAATGATTAAAGCCATAGACATCTATTGTACTATACCCCACAACAGTATTGTATACTATATTTTACTAACCCATTTCATGACTATGATTTGAACTTTTCTTTTTGGATATTTGTTTATAATTCCTAATGTAATGTATTGTGAGCTTCTTCATTGTAAATATCACTCCTAATGTAACTTGTAATTCTTTGATGATGATGAGGAGGATAATAATAATAATAATAATAATAATATTATTATTATTATTATTATTATTATTATTATTATTATTATTATTATTATCATCTGCCACAGGAGATTGCTGACAAACCCCTCCTGTTTCTAGACAATTGTGAATGGTGGAAGAATAAAACAAAGGGGCTTACTTATTGTATTGATCTGCAACTTTAGGAAGCTTTTCTACAAATCCTTCCAGTTATGATAAAAGTATCCCCATTTTGCCAGTCCCACAAGGCAGACTTAATGCAAATTGTGGTTGGTGGCAGAATAAAGAAAATAAAGACTTGTTTTATTCTATTGATCTGTGATTTTAAGGTGCTCACCAGCAAATTTCTCCAATCAGTATAGATGCCTCTCCATTTGGCTAATTCCACAGGACAGACTTGTCACACATTGCAGATGGTGGCAGAATAAAGAAAATCAAACAAAAGCTCCCATGTTGCATTGATCAGTGGATTTATGGAGATCAAACAAAAATCTGGGTGATTATTCGAGAAGCCTCCTATTTGGCCAACCCCAAAGGACAGACTTACCAAAAACTGAAGATTGCAACAAAATAAAGAAAACAAAAGTTTCTTTATTGTATTCATCTCAACTTTAAATACACCATCTACTTTCCCTGTGATGCATTTTTGTTTGATTTCATCTCTTCTTATTGTAGCAAGACCTAAGCAGATGACCCCTCACCCCCACCCTCTTTGCATACACACATAAGCTTGGAGGCTGGTTCAGCTCACCAAACAACTCTGTCTTTGCATTAGTAAGGAAAAATAGTTTGGAAGTGATATTTCACCCAATCCCTACAAGTCTGGGCCAGGTTCAAGTGTTAAACCAAAGTACATGCTTTCAGGCGCTCTTTCCATTTATCCCTAGTGATATTTGGTTAACGTTGTTGCACTGGGGTTAATTAGGTATATTCTCACCTCCTCATAGACTGCTTTTTTGCACCAGAAACAATGGGGGGTGTATGGATTTGAAACTGGTGATGCAGCTCCAATTTCCTCCAGTTTCTGCAATCAAACCAATCTACATTCTGATTAGGTGGTCTCTAGTTTCCCTCAGGATTGATCAAGCTACCCAGGGTGAATGATATGCATTCAGTTGCTTAAATCAGATAACTAATCTGTCTGCAATGCAATATCTACAAATTATGGCTAAAACATATAAATTAAATCAAACTTACAAACTGCCGACAGCACTACCATGAATTAATGAAATCCTTTATCAAACTGATAGAATTTATAACTTGAATCTGTTCTGGATGCTAGTAATCATCTTTTGCAATGATATTTTTAGTAACATTATTTTTTATTTTACTTTATTTATTTTACATTTGTTAACCGGGGTGTCTGAGCCGAAAAGGCCCTTTTTCAGCAAAGCCAGGGGAGAAAAGCTCCACAAAGAAAAATTACAAACACATTTAGTTATTTAGACAAGATCAGTATACACACAAATTACAAGATACATGTTTTTACAGTGGTATGCGGCACATAAACAGTTACAGTGGAGAGAACAAACCAAAAAATATTAATTTTAAAAATAAAGGTAATTAATCGATTTGTGGTGTACAGCTGAAATTTGGAACATAGGTAGAATACATACATAGTACACAGGTACAGTACATACATTGTAGATTAGCCAGAGTTTGTAAGTAAGATTGAAAACTATTATCAAGTGCTCTAGATTTAGTATGTATATGTTATCCGCTTTCACTAGCCTGGGGAGCAATCATGGCACTGCCAACTTTGCTTGAGATGTTGCCTGATGAGGTCTTTAAAGGAGGCTTTGGACAATGTGTTTTGAATGCTAGTAGGGACAGAGTTCCATTTTTTAGCCACTGAACTACTATATAGTGCATCTCCAAAGCTATTGTAGCTGTTGGTGCCTTCTAGTAGTAGTTTGCTTGATGATCTAAGAGGCCTCTTGGCTGAGTGATGTTGTACTAGGTTTTTGAGGGCAGAACACTTATTAGGGAGATAATAGAATGACAAAGGCAGAGTTGATTGTAGGTTAGGAGGTTGGGCAGTTCAAGCCAGTGGAGCTGTCTCAAAGCAGTACAGTGATGAGTTCTATATGAGCAATTTGCAGCAAAGTGGGCAATTCTGTTATAGCAGGCTTCCATTTTGCTTAGTTCAGTTTTGCTGAGATTAGACAAAATTAGAGATGCATAGAGTAGGGTGGATAAAAGTTGGGAGCGAGCAATGGCTGATCTTGTGTTGTTGGTAAATGGTTTGATATGGTAGAGTGACCCCAGTTTGGCATGTACCTTTTTAATAGTTAAGTTGAGATGACTATCAAATTTTAGGTGGGAGTCTATGGTTATTCCCAATAGCTTAGCCTATGCCACTGGAGCAATTGGAGTAGCACTTGTGGAGTAGATAGTGAATTGACTGTTAGTGTTTTTGTTAGAACTGGTTATAATCATAAGCTGAGTTTTCTTTCGATTGAGGATAAGTTGGGCTTTGGTAAGGTAGTTTTCAACATCAGAAATGCTAGTTGAGTTGTTTGCAGGAGGGTGGGAATGTTTTGTGCAGCACAAATTAAGGTAGTGTCATCTGCATACTGAATTATAGATGCATGCTGTGCGGAGGTATGGAGGTCATTTATGAAGACTGTGAGTAGTAGTGGTCCTAAGATAGAACCCTGTGGGGCTCCTATAGTTATGGGCAGCTGAGGAGAGAGAGAATTTCCCCATTTCACAGCTTGGTACCTGTCAGTTAAGTAGCTTTGGAACCAGGTAAGAGTGGAATTTGATAGATGATATTGGTTTAGTTTGTTTAGCAGGATTTGGTGTGAGACTGTGTCAAATGCTTTGGACATATCCAAAAAAAGAGTTGACACTCGTAGGCCTTCATTTTGGGGACAGTGTACTGTGTCTGTGAAGCAGAGGAGGGCTGTAGTGCTACTATGGGCAGGTCTGAAACCATGCTGAGTAGGTGACAGGATGTTACTATCTAGGAGATAGTTTAGCATCTGGGTATGGATGCATTTTTCTAGGATTTTGGCCAGGGGGGAGAGTAAAGCAATGGGTCTGTAATTATTAAGTTCAGTGGAGGTCCCGCCTTTATGTATGGGTGTAACATAGGATATTTTCCAGAGTTTGGGCACATAGTTTTCAACAATTGATCTGTTTATGAGAGTGGAGACTGGGATAGCAATAGCATCTGCTGTGAGTTTCAAGAAATAGCTGGGGAGTAGGTCGGCTGCTGTTGATGAGGTTTTTAGTTTGGAGAGCATGCTTTTGATTGAAGTGGTGGAAACTGTTTTGAGGGTAAAGCTTGTATTAGTGTTATTTGTGTTGGGGGGATAGTGAGGAAGGAACTGTCTTGTAATACTAAGGATAGAATTGAGTTCACAAACTGGGAGTTGAATTGTGTTTCGATGGGAACTTTAGTGTCAGGGGTGGTTGGTTTGGGGGTAGCCTTTGGGTGAATTTCAGTAGCTGGTTTACATTTTTCCAAACTGTGTGTGGGTTGTGTTGGTATTTAGTTTATAATATTGTGTAGTAGGATTTTTTGTCCAGCCTAATGCATTTTTTTGCACGGTTGTGCAGTTCTTGGTACTTAGTTAGGCTTTGTGTTTCTTTGTTTTTTTGATAGTAAAGCCAGGCAGTGTATCTTGACTTGAGTATTTGTTTGATTTCTTTACTGAGCCAGGGGTTTGTAGAGGTTCTAACCTTGATTTTGCATAATGGAGTTACAGTGTCTAGGTGTTGTAGAAATGTTTTGTTGAAATATGCTAGAGCCTGGTCAAGTGGGATGGATTTTATGGGTGTCCAGTCACAGTTGCAGAGTAAAGTGTTGAGGACCTCAGAGAATTTTTTTTTTTTTTTTAGTTGAGTTATAGTTAGTGGTTTGTTTTGCTCTATTCTACTACATATATAGTATAATATGTATATTATGTTGTGGATGCCTATGTGAGGGTACAATGTGGGTTGTTAGTTAGGATCCAGTCAAGGATGGATTCCCTTTTAGATTTTTTATCACATCTAGTTGGAATTTGGACTAGCTGCTGGTAGCCATGGAGATTTATTAGATTACTTGGTGGTTCTGATATACAGGTGAACCAATCTAGGTTGAAGTCCCCCAGAATAAGGGTTTCTTGTGAGTATGTGGAAGAACACCAGGATAAGAAGTCTTCAAGGCTAGCAGGTGTATTACCATGTGAAATATAGATCACAATTGTGGTGATGACCTTTTTAGGGTGAAGTTGAAGTTGTGAGATAAGTATGTCCCAATTATTGGGGGAGGGGTAGGAGTTTGGTAATTGATGGAAAGTTAAGTTGGACTTGTACAGTAAGGCAGTTCCACCCCCTTTACGAAGTGGTCTGTCTTGTCTAATGATATTGTAGCCTGTAGGGAGAACTTCTGAGTTAGCTGTGTTTTTATTTAGCCAGGTTTCTGTTAAAGCAACTATGTCTGGGGAGTAGTGTGCTATTGTGGCCTGGAGTTCAGGTATTTTATTTTTGATACTTCTAATATTAATATTTAGCATTAAAAGATGGTTGGTTTTCCTGCTGATGTTGATTTGCCCAGGGATGAAGAAAGTGGGGGTGTTATGTTCTGACATTTGTGTTGGAGCAGTTTGTGTTGGACAGGATGGATTTGGGCCTGGATTGGGGTGGATATCTGCACTTATGGTGAGCTTGGAGTTAAAATGGTTATACAGATGTTGGAGTTTGGTGAGGAGTGTGAGAAAGTATTGTGAATTTTTTTGGAGTAGGAATGAGAGCATATGTGTTTAGTTCTGAATTGGTTCATTATGTAGTTATTGAATAACTGTGGGCAGATATTATTATAATGTGTAGTTTCTGTATACCTAAGTGCATAATGTAGTGTTGTGCTGCTAAGTTTAGGGATATTGCTAGAGTGATAACTTGTGGTGTAAAAAATTATGAGAAGACAGACTAGACTTAGTTGTGTGATAGTAGTTTAAGTTGTTTCTAGGAGGGGGGGTGTCTGAATAGGAATTATAGGTTTGCACTATTAGTGGATGGAGAAGTATTGTGGGTGATGTAAAAAATGCTTAGTGGGAATGAGAGTGATTGGGAGTATTTTGTGTGGAGCAAGTTGGTGTCGTATAATGTGATATGACTTGAGGAGCTGTGACTGGTGGAGGTGATGTGAGTGTGAGCTGTGGGTGGGGCTGTGATTACTATAAATGTAGAGGTAGTGGGGGTGGGAGGGAATAGGGGGCAGGGCAGGGGAGCAGAGAGAGCCTGAGCATTAGCGAGGGTGAACAGAGCAGGGCAGAGCCAACCAAGACAAGAGAAAAAAGTAAGTATTACTTTACAAATCTGCACACTTTAAACAAACTCCTGAGGTCTAATGGCTTACCGGCAAGCAGAATGTAATTGCTGAAGAGCACTTGTGTCCTGGTGGGAGACTAGAAATTTAAAGATGGCTCCATGCTCAGCAGGATTCTAATATAGACTTTGTACTGGGGGAGGGAGATAGCACAAGGGGTGTAAACCAGGTGGAATGCAAAGAAACCAGAGAGACAATCAGTGGAAATCAGTGAAGGCCTCAGAGGGGGTAAGTAATAATTCAAACTACCTGTAAAGTGAAGGAGAGAAGAGACAGCAAAGTTTGTTAAGGTTGGGAGTGTGTCTTCACATTGACTTGCTGATTAGTAACCAGTTTGTGCACAGATTAGAGTAGGGAGATACATTAGCAATGAAGGGGAATGTAGAGAGATGCAAATAAACAGGTGGGCCTCCAAGTGATACAAACTAAGGCAGAAAGCACTGAGAGGGCTGCTTCATGGTTAATTTAGTCACAGGGATGTGAATTAAATGTATGTCTATTGGACAGTTAGGATTACTGTACTAGCGGGGGGTGGGGAGGACACAAGGCTACAACAGTCAGTTTTATTAGCAAGCTGAAAACTACTAAGAAATACTGCTAATGTAATAGTTCACTCTCATAAAACATACAAGTAGAATGCCTGGGTGGACTGACCCTGCTCTTGAGGCTCAACATGCATATCCTTGTTTAGTTTGCAGTACTGATTCCTTCTTATACTGTATGGGTGGAGTGGTAGCCAGAGACTGCAGATTTGCTTGAATGTGCTCCTGCTCTTGAGGCTCAAAATGTATATCCTTGTTTAGTTTGCAGTACTGATTCCTTCTTATGTTGTATGGGTGGAGTGGTAGCCGCAGACTGCAGATTTGCTTGAGTGTGCTAAGTAGAATGCCTGGGTGGACTGACCCTGCTCTTGAGGCTCAAAATGTATATCCTTGTTTAGTTTGCAGTACTTATTCCTTCTAATACTGTGTGGCTGGAGTGGTAGCCACAGACTGCAGATTTGCTTGAGTGTGCTCGGCAAGCAGAATGTAATTGCTGAAGAGCACTTGTGTCCTGGTGGGAGACTAGAAATTTAAATTTATTCCATTGGATACAGCTATGACAAATGTATCTGCAACAATGAATGATACCAGTAGTGTTTAATTATTACTTTAAGGTTCTAATTTTGTAGATTAGTATCATTTCAGTAGAGCCAAGGTAGAGTCAAGCAATATCATGCAGTTGTAGTGTTCATCATAGCTGATAGCTGTAACATTTTCCCATAACTCTTTTCCTACAAACAGCAGACAGTCTAGCTTAGTGTCATATTCTCCTGCTTGGCACCAAAACACATGTAAGATGTACTCACATAGTGTGCACCATCTCCATTAAATAATAAACATTTTAAGTATGCTTCTCTATCTGACATCACCTTAAAAAGTATATAGTGGATTAAGTATTTCACTTAAACAATACGATGACTGCTGTGTAGGCTACATGACAGTAGAGCACAGTGATGTTATATTTATTTCTGATAAATTTTCAGATGCCACTTCATACCTTAAATAAGCACACAGTGAATGAAGGTTATTATAATAGTTATCCTTTACACCTACTGTGTTTTAAGAACTCTTGTCTAAAAACAAGAAGTGCTAATCACTTGTACTTGTTTTTTTTTCTCTAGTTCTCCATTAGTCAGCTGCATGGCTACAGTTGTATATATGATATGATTATATACCAGCCACAGTTGTGTGACTCTGTTGTCTGACTAGGATCAAGCTTTAAAACTTTAGGCTGTTTATTCCTATAGTAATGCAAGCTGATAAATGAAAATGCATTTAAATAGGTACATTTATAAAGTATTTTCTCAATATCAAATTATTTTAGCAAATAGTCTCTATAGGTGTTTTTCTTTATTTTAAAAGGAAACTCACCCACAAATCCCTCCAGTCATTATAGAATCCGCCCAGACTGGCCAGCCCGACAGGACAGACTTACCATGAATTGCCAATAGCAGAATAAAGAAAGCAAATGTTCTCTACTGTATTGATTTGTGGCTTTAAGTAAGCCATCTCTTTGTCATTTAATTCATTTTTGCTTATTTTCATATCATCTAATATTGGCAAACACCAGGCAACTCACCCCCACACCTCCCTCTTTCTGGATAATCTCAAATGTAAGCATTGAGGCTGTTTCAGCCAATCAAATAACTCTGTCTTTGCATTAGTAAGGCAAAAGGGAAATCAAACTACATTCCTGTCACTGCTATCTTCCTTTGCTCTTGGTGAAATTTCATTATGACGGTTATGCTGAGGTGCATTAGGTGCCTTCTCACCTTCTGATAGATAGTTTTTGCAAAAACAACAAGGAGGATTGAAACCTGGCTACACCTAGCTTTACTTCACTCTCACCCCCATTTATTGACCCCGCATAATTCCCTTTATAGATAACAATGGGCTTCCACCCCTCTACATTACTTTCACATGATTTTTTCATCCAGTCAAACCATTCTTACTTTACCACATCTAACACCCACACCCTCCTATTCAAACACTACACCAGCCCTCTTCATCTTACTATGTCTATGTACACCCTCCCCAAAGGTACCCAACCCCTAACCTTTGGGTAGGCAGCCTATCAGTAGACTAGTTTAAATTACAAATCCATCTATTATTTCACCTCCCTATTTAAATATCATTTAGCTACCATGGTGTCAACCTGCGTAAGTCTGCCTTGCTAAGATCCCTCTCTAAATATCACACACACACACACACACACACACACACACACACACACACACACACACACACACACACACACACACACACACACACACACACACACACACACACACACACACACACACACACACACACACACACACTTCTGTTAATACACTTACTAACATAACCCCTTAGCCATCTCTCACTAACATATAGAACATTGTTTGATCCTCTTGTTAGCCACATTACATAAGAACATCTAGTTCCAAACCCTTTCTTTTCATCCCTACTTCCTTTATCCTTTTTTCTACACTTGCACATTCTACATCCCTACTCAAATCCTCTCCTCCTTTGGTCCAACTCCCTTAAGTGTCAACTAAGGTAGTTCATACTCTCTCACCCTTAGGCCTCAGATTTCTCTTCCACTACTCTTAGCTATCTAGCTTTTATCACTTCACATCTGATGGACTTGTTTTCCTTAAGAGACATGAAAGGCAAACAGACTAATCATTTAGTCTAATATCCTTATGTGGCAGCTAAGTTAACTAGGACCAAGTATAACACAAGTCACTAACCTCTTAAACCATACCTGTATTTAATTGTTTCTTAAATTTCTTTACATTACGTCTATTGTCCTTGAGTGGCAGTTAAGACAAATAGGCCAGCTATGAACTTTATATCTTTACCCTACATCTGAAGGCTGCTTTCACAAGTTATACACAAGGTCAACTTATCTAACCTAACCAGTATTCCTTACCTAGTTTTCAGCATTATGCCATCCAAATTTGTTGCTTGCCATATACTTTCCTTATAAAGGATGAACTCCAGGCAATTATTATATCCCAATACAATCAACCATATCACCACAATAAAGCCATGCATCCCTATCCTGTCCATACTTCCTTTACTTCTTGCATCTTCACTGTTATCTGACACCCTACTACTGCATTAGTAAATTCCAATGCACATGTACAGTGCAATATTCCTCACACAAACATTTACAAGCAACTTACCCCACCTATAATACATCTGTAGAAGAAACAATTTATAACACAGTTTTTAACAACCTTTTACTCATCTTGAAAATTCCTTACTAAGTTATTTTATGCCTTTCTAACACTAATACAGATGATCAACATCTATCCAACCCCAAGCAATAAACAGCCAGTACTAGAAGCTTGGGTCTGCCAACTGAAACATGGCTATAGGACAAATTCTACCTGTCATCCTACATTACATCCAGCTATATCATTTATAGTGACATATAACCTGAAAATAAACCAGGTGTAGTGGAATCATTCTGATTAGAAAATGTTTTCCCTAGAAGTCACAACAGTAATTTACACTAATGCCCTGAATGACCAAATCCTCCATATTTCATCACAGCATTGGGCAATGGCATAAAGCCCATCAGAAATACACAACAAACAATCTCATTAGAAGATTTTAATATTAATGCCTCTGTTCCTAATTCTTTTCAGTTAAACAATTACCTATTACAGCATAGCTTAAACAATAACAGGAAGTCCAGATGGAGAGATGATAAAATTGACAACCACTCTATTTTATATAGCATATATCATGGATAGAGGCAGGTTAAAAAAGACAGCTGGGTGCAAAAGCACCAGGATAAAAAACTGTCCAGTCCTAGTAGGTACACTGGTGCCAGGAACAGAAAAAAATGACAGTGTGGAATCCGCAAGACATGGAAACATTCTTAAGATGGGGTTAGACCAGGCTCAGGGGGAAAATGGGGTTAGACCAGGCTCAGGGGGAGGATGACCCCCCTGTTGAAGAAGGAAATAGTTGTCCACAAAAAATACAAAAACTGACAGGCCAAAAAAAAACATAAAGATGATACAGTGGACTACTGAGGATAAGAAAAAAACATGTGTAATTTTACTATTATGCAAGAACCCCAGAATTTCAGGATAGAAGATATTCAATGACATTATGAGAGAAATTATAGGAAAGAAAAATACTTGCTCAAGAAAAACTGTCAAAAGCTTTAAAAGCAAATCTGTATTCATCTGTGGACCATTTGGAAACAGAAGCGACTGGGGAAGTATAAAAATATAACCAACAAACCCAAGAGATTTTTGAAAGGTGTAAAAAAGAAACATGGACATGGGAAAGGAAGAGAGACCTGTTATGGTGTAATATTTATGCAATGGAGAACATCAAACTAATCAATATAAAAATGCAGCTCCAAAGATATTTGAAGAGAAATACAGGCAAAAAAGAACCCAGACATAGAAAATATCACAATAAAGAAACTATGATCACAAAAGGTGAATGCAGAATTGAAGATTAGTAAAGTAGAAGTTAAACAAATAGAAGATGAAGTTATGGAATACCTGCAAAGTGAAGGACTTAGTGTCGAAAGTCTAACACAGTTCATGTCACAGCACGATGGAACAAGTCCCCAAAGTAAGAAGAAACAGGTAGAGTGGGAGAAGTCTGAAGAAGAAAGATGGTTATGGGAAATAAAAAAGAGATTTAATATAGTGCAACATTTATACAAAGGAAAAAGCAAATATAATCAATACAAAAAAGCAGTACCAAAAATAATTTGAAGAGAAATACAGGCAAAGGCTTCCAGAAATGGAAAATTTTACAATACAAGAAATAAGAAAAGAAAGGGGGAAAGTAGAAAAGAGGATTAGGTATGGTGAAGTTAAGGCAAAACAAAATGAAGTTATGGATTAACTGCAAACTGAAAAATTTAGTGTAGAAAATCCAACTGTGGTAACATCACAGCATGACAGAACAGTGAGCCCCCAGATTAAGGAAAAAAATGGGTGGAGTGGGAAGCATCTGATCAGTTGCCACATGAAGACACTTTGGAGCCTTCAGTAGGAAACCATTGCAGAAGTTCGGCTGGAGTTACACAGGAAGGGACAGGAAACAGTAGCAACTTTGACACAGTCAATGTTGTGGAGTGATGGGCCAGTGAGTTCCCATATGAAATAGTAAGGGATGATGCAGGATGCAGCTAAAGACAATATGTCACAGGAAGATGTTCTGCAGCTTTCTGTAGAATGCCCACAGGAAACAGAAAACAAAGAATGTGCCCTCAAGTTAGAAGAAAATGATCTAGAGGAAGAGTTGCTTGATTTAATAGAGGTGGATAGACATATTAAGAATGATGAACGAAATAGATTACAGAAAGTCAATAAGATCTAAAATGTTAAAAGTCTAATAAAACAAATGAACACAGCAATCAAGACTATTAACAGACATTCATATGACATAACAGAAGTAAATAGGGTATATTACTGTGCAGCTAAAGTAATAACAGATAAAGTCTTACTGCTAAAGTACAGGACAATAAGGGAATGAAAGGGAAGAAAGCAAATCCCATCAAGAAAATTGTGATGCTATGGGCAAGTGCCAGGATAGCCAGCTGGAGGTTTGTAAAGAATGATATGTCCTTTGAATATCAAACTGATTTATACCAGATGCTTGTGTTACAACTATATTAGAACTGTATGTCATTTGTATATCAAACTGATTTTTTACAGATGCTTGAGCTGAAAATGTATCTGTGAGGTTTGCTTGTGTTAAAATGTACCAACAGTGCACCCTGCTGAAATGAAAAAAAATGTACATATATTATTGTAACTGAATTAAATGTATATGTTTTAATAAAGGACACTGGGACAGCAAAGGTTAACTTTAAGAAAAATAAGGGACATGTAAATAAGCTGTTAAACCATTAAGATGGCACCCCACAGTGCTGAATAGGACCAGAGATGCTGGGTCTGGGAAAGAGCCTTTGTTCATTTGCTCAGTGAAAAGAGGGGAGGCCTTAGGCACTGCCATAAACATTTGGATGTGTACTATGGCCATCTGTGCTAAATTCCTGTCTCAGCTTCAAAGGGGAATACTGTGAAAACCTAGAGTCAGGTGACCAGATGAGGTCATTCTGCCAACCCTCTTGGAAATTATATTTTCAATATTATAAAGAGAAATCTCAGAGTATATAGTATTCTGTTTTGGGGAGCATGACTAGAAAGACCCACACCGACAGCATCTTGCTTTGCAGTAGTAAGTTATTTAATTAGTGAATAGTAAACTATTCTTAGATGTAGTCAGGAATATAGTGAAGCTTAGTTCAGAGAGTGTTTTTCTTCATTTGTATGAGTCTGTCCATTAATGTTAATATCAATATTTTCTGTGATTTGAACTCTTTGGTTTACTGTGAATATATATTCAGTATTTTATGCTCTTTTATTATTTATAATTAAATATTTGTAAAACTTTTATTGTGGCTGGTTCCTGTAGAAAGTATCTAACCTTTGAGAGTACTTATATTTATTTGGTGACACTGTGTGGGCCACTCCAGAAGGCCTAGCCATCTTGGTGAATGACTACCATTTATATTGGTATTAATATTACACAGTATAATTGAACACCCTTTGTTAAGGGCCTTAGAGTAGCTGATTGTGGAGTGTCTGGTGGTGGTGATAACTACCTTATAGTCTGGGCAGAATGGGATATAGCTAGTAAACTTGTGCCGGCCTTTACCAGGTGTGTGTGTGTGTGTGTGTGTGTGTGTGTGTGTGTGTGTGTGTGTGTGTGTGTGTGTGTGTGTGTGTGTGTGTGTGTGTGTGTGTGCAAAAATCAAATCTCTCAGTGTGTGTGTGTGTGTGTGTGTGTGTGTGTGTGTGTGTGTGTGTGTGTGTGTGTGTGTGTGTGTGTGTGTGTGTGTGTGTCAGCTACTTGGGGCAGCCACACAAAGCAATGGGTTTACAGAGGGGGTAATGGAGGACTTGGCTTGGACACTTGGCTGAGGACCTAACCCTACAGCTGTACCAATGGGGAGTCTTATTGAGGACCTGGAGGGAGACAGATATAGAGAAATCCATAAACCAGGATGAGTGTGTTTCCAGTATGCTCTTAAGGGAAACTGTGTTTGATGCAGAAAGGTTTGCATCTGGAAATAGTGAATGCATCCATTTCTGTTCCAAGTGCATGTCCCTCTCCAGTGTCAGTGGTAAAAATTCAGGCTCCCTGATTACTAGCTCAGCATGCAGATGATACATATTGGTTGCCATCACATATTAGTAGTAGTGGTGGGCATCACATATTGGTTGGCAGTGGTGGGACCATCACATGCTCACACATTGGTGAACAGCAGTGTGGATATTGAATTTCTGTAGTTTGTTAGCAGTTGTCACTAAAGAAACGTGTACTCTCAGCATCCACACAGTAGACATTCAGAGTTTTATTTATTTACTTTTTGTTAGCTTAGTTAGTCAGAGAGAGTAAGCAAGGATGTCAGCAGAGGATTATGGCAAGCTGACAAGGAACCAGTTTGCTGAGATGTGCCAAACCAAAGGACTGCTGCATGCCAGCCTGACTAAAATGGAAATGATTGCAGCCTTAATCATAGCTGCACCACCGACTAGCAACCAGGAAGACAACCAGTCTGTTGATTGGGACTTGCAGCTCTCAGAAACAGGACAGTTCAACTTTTCCTCAGAGGACTTAAAAGTCCATCTAGATTTAAAGAGACTTGAACCAGAGTCCAAACATTTGGAATTAGAATCAGCCAAGAGACTGCGGCATTTGGATGTTTAAGTAGAATCATCAGAGCAACTGTGGCATTTGTAAGCTGACGAAAATGAGAGGCAAAGGCAACATGAAAAGGAAATGCTGACTCTCTGCCAGTGTCATGCATGTAATGGGGAAGGGAGTAACCATACCCCAGCAGAAATGAAGGTCAGTAAACTTCCTCAGTACCAAGAAGGTGATAATTTTGATAGTTTTATTCATATATTTGAAAGAGTATGCAAACAGTATAATGTTGACAGAGGGTTCTGGGTACAGTTCTTCACCTCCTTACTCTATGGTAACGCTGTAACTGTTATTTCCAAATTGTCTGATACTGATTGTTTAGATAATGAGAACATTAAGCACTGTTTATTACAATGTTTTAAGTTAACATCTGAGGCTTATAGAAAAAGTTTTGTGACCATAGACAGAAGGCAGAAGCAAGTGTATGTGATAATATTGCTGAACTAAGCACTTATTTTCATAGGTGGGTGAGTGTGTGTCAGGTCTCCACTTTTCAAGGACTGACAGACCATTTGGTGAGGGAACAAGCCCTTAGCACTTTGCCTGAGGACATGAGAATCTGGTTGGCAGACAGGGAATGCAATACCGCAGATGAGTTGGGAGAAAAAGGAGACCTATACCTAGCAAGCAGGGCTGCACATGGGTGTAAAGGAAACCATGTTGGGCAGCCTAAACCCACCCAACAGACTCTGCCAGCAGCAGGGGAACCCAATTGTTCAGGTACATGGCCAGGAAACCATGTTGGGCAGACTAAACCCACCCAACAGACTCTGCCAGTAGCAGGGGAACCCACTTGTTCAGGTACATGGCCAGGATCAAGGGTTAAATGTTTTAAATGTAACTAGAGGGGCCATGTAGCCTATAGATATCCATGGAGGCAATGTAGGGAAAAAAAGGTGGGGGAACCAGCAATTGGGAATAACAGAATGCGAGTGGTAAGTTTTCTGGAGATAACAGGGGTACCAAACTACCAGCAGAGTTTATATCCGATCTTGGTGGATGGAAAACAGGCCACTGCCAAGATAGACACAGCCTCTGATATAACCATTGTGAAACCTGCAGTGGTTGAAGAGGAGCAGTACTTGCTTGGCAGTCCACTCCAGTCAGAGCTTTAGAAGGGATCCCAATTCCAAATGCTTTTGGCCAGGGTTCATCTTGACTGGGAGGATGTAAAAGGAAGCAAGCAAATAGGCATGTTTGAGGATATCCACGCAGATGTCTTAATAGGGAATTATTTTGATAAGGCATTACCTTGTGTGCATGCAGTGACATGCAGTCAGGCTTGGTGACATGTGTGTCTGGTAGCCTGGGGGAGGCCTACACAGACCACACACCTGAAGCTAGAACTGGTGATGTGACTACTTCAAGGAGGGAGCTACCCTGTAGCAGTGAGGCTGAAGGTGAGCCACAGCTGCTGGTGGGTACTGATGTTCCCATGAACAGAGTGATTGCAAGGGCAGAGGTGAATAGTAGTACCCAGGCTAAAAGTAAGGCACTGCTGACAGAGGATACTAGACTTCCTGTGGAAGAGGAGCTAGGAAGAGTTACAAAGAGAGAGTTGAGACAGGCTTAGCTCTCAGACTCTGCATTACAAGGCTTGAGGGAAGTAGCTAGGGTGGCACCTGATTCTCAAGGAAAAGGGGATTCTGTATACTGTAAAAATGGGTTACTGTATAGAGAGCTGACCCTTAAGGAATGGTTAGAAGGTGAGGTAATACAACAATTGGTAGTACCCAGAGCCTGCCATCTGGCACTTCTAGCCATAGCCCATGACATTCAATTTGCAGGTCATATGGGCATAAAGCATCCCATGATATGTATTACGCAGAACTTTTATTGGCCTGGGATTGCCAGGGATGTAACAGGGTACTGTAGGACCTGTGAGCAGTGTCAAAAAGTAGGCAAGGCAGGAGACAAGATCAAGGCTCCTTCAATGCCTTTGCCTGTGACTGAGGAGCCATTTCACAGGGTAGTTATGGATATTGTGGGGCCTCTGAGTACCTCAAGTTCCACAGGAAAGAAGTATATCCTAGTGGTAGTTGATTATGCTACTAGATAACCTAAGACAGTGGCTCTGTCCTCCATCGAGGCAGAGAACGTGGCAAATGTTTTGCTAGAGATTTTCAGCAGGGTAGTTTTCCCAAGAGAAATACTCACTGACAGAGGTTCCAATTTAATGTCAGAACTGCTGGCTTGTCTGTGGGAGCACTGTGGGGTGAAGCACCTAAAGACAACCACTACCACTCCCACACTAATGGTCTTATGGAGAGGTTAAATTCTACACTAAAGACCATCCTATGGGCATTTGCAGACCAGTTTAAGAAAGAGTGGGACAAATATCTGCACCATCTATTGCTTGCTTACAGAGCGGCACCACATGAATCCACAAGTGTTTCACCCTTTGAGTTGCTATTTCAGTACAGGGTAAGGGAAGCCTCTAGATTTGATTCATGATGAGTGAGAGTGTGAGTGTGAATCCCACAAGGAGTCTGTTGTAGCATATGTCCTAAACCTCAGGACAAGGTTTAGGGAGCTCATGGGCTTGGCCCATGAGAACTTGGCAGGAGTCCGACAGCAGAAAAAAGGTCAGGTATGACAGGAATGCTCGAGCCAGAGAGGATGTTGTGGTGCAGCAGGTAATGGTTCTCATTCCTGTCAGATACAATAAACTGCAGGCAGCTTGGGAGGGACCCTTCAAAGTTGTAAAGAAGGTCAGCAATGTGAACTACATGGTAGAACTGTTGGCTGAAGGCAGGGCCACAATTTGTGCCATGTTAATATGATGATGAAGCCTTACAATGATACAGGGGCTCTTCTGCTGAGTATTTGCAGTGGATGGCAGGAGGAGTGTGAGGGGGATCTTGTGACTGATCTCAGTGAATCTTGGGCTGACACCTCAGTGGAAGGGGTAACAATGTCCCAACAGCTATCCCCTACCCAGGTTTGAGAAATCTGAGCAGTGTTACAGGAATTTAGCAACAAGTTCACTGGGAAACGAGGGTGCATCTACCTGGTGCAGCACCATGTGGATACAGGGCCCTGAAGACCTATTAAGCAAGTCCCTTACAGGGTGCCTGAGTGAATCCAACAGACTCTGAGGGAGGAGATATAGGAGATGTTGGAACTGGGAGTAATCCAGGAATCCAGCAGTCCCTGACCCTCCCCAGTGGTGCTGGCACCAAAAAAAGATGGCAGCACCAGGTTCTGTGTAGACTACAGGAAACTAAGTAGCAACACAGTCAGATGCATACTCCATGCCTAGGGCAGATGAAGCCCTAGAGCAGCTGGGAGGGGCTAAGTATCCGACCACTATTGCAAGGGCTACTGGCAGGTGCCCTTGACTCCAATTGCTAGAGAGAGAGAGGTCAGCCTTTGTGACTCCTTTCAGTTTGTATGAGTTCACAAAGATGCACTTTGGGATGAAAAATGCCCCAGCAGCTTTCCAGAGGCTGGAAGATTGTATCCTAGCAGAAACAGGAGATTATGTCCTTGCTTACCTGGATGATATTTCCATCTACAGCCATTCCTGGCAAGGACATCTTCAGCATGTCAGGGAGGTGCTGGGCAGACTGCAGAGGTTAGGGTTGACCATTAAGCTCAGTAAGTGTCAGATGGATATGGCAGAGGTCTCCTACCTGGTACATAGAGTGGGGAGTGGTAAGATCATGCTAGAACCTGCAAAAGTGGAAGCCAGTCAGGAATGGTCTGCCCCTGTTAACTAAAAGCAGGTGAGGGCATTCATAGAGACAGTGGGGTACTATAGAACATTTGTCACCAGTTATAGTACCATAGATGCTGCCTTCATACACCTAGCAAGGAAAATCAGGCCAGATAAGGTGGCGTGTGAGCAGGCACTTCAGAAGCTCAAAGGAGCTTTTGGAGTATCCCCTGTGTTAGCCAGTCTAGATAACAGCAAATAATTTGTTGTGCAGGTGGATGCTTCAAACCATGGGTTGGGGGCTGTACTTAGCCAGGTTTCCTCAGATGGAGAAGAACACCCAGTAGTATAGCTCAGCTGTAGACTCCAACTCAGGGAGGAATGCTATGCAGCTGTCGAAAAAGAATGTTTAGCTATTGTTTGGGCATTGCAGAAACTTCAGCCTTGCCTGTATGGAAGGAAATGCACTGTAGTTACAGACCACAATCCCTTAACATGGCTACATAGAGCCAGCCAGCAAAATGCCAAATTATTAAGGTGGAGCTTAGGATTGGAGGGATATGACATGACAATACAACACTGTAGTGGAGTCAGCAATCCCAAAACAGATGGGCTCTCAAGACAGGGAATGGGATAATATATTCCTAGATAGGCTTATTGCTCTCAAGCCTTGTTTCTCACGGGTCACTTGAAAAACTAGCTTGAGTCTTTGAATAGGGAGAGATGTGATGATATGGGCAAGTGCCAGCATAGCCAGCTGGAGTTTTGTAAAGAATGATGTGCCCTTTGAATATCAAACTGATTTATACAAGATGCTTATGTTACAAATGTATTAGAACTGCATGTCATTTATATATCAAACTGCTTTGTACAGATGCTTATGTTACAAATGTATTAGACCTGTATGTCATTTGTATGTCAAACTGATTTGTACAGATGCCTTTGCTGAAAATGTATTTGTGAGGTTGACTTATCTTAAAATGTATCGACAGTGCACCCTGCTGAAATGAAAAGAAATGTACATGTATTATTGCAACTGAATTTTATGCATATGTTTTAATAAAGGACACTGGGACACCAAAGGTTAACTTTAAGAAAAATAATTAAAATGGAAATAAGCTTTTAAACCATTAAAATGACACTCCATGGTGCTGAATAGGACCGGAGAAGCTGGGTCTGGGAAAGAGTATCTGTTCATTAGGTCAGTGAAAAGAGGGGAGGCCCCAGGCACTGCCATAAACATTTGGATGTGTATTGTGGCCGTCTTTGCTAAATTCCTGTCTCACTTTCAAAGAGGAATACTGTGAGAACTTAGAGTCAGGTGACCAGATGAGACCATGCTGCCACCTCTCTTGGAAATTATATTTTAGATATTACAAAGAGAAATCTCAGAGTATAGAATATTCTATTCTGGGGAGCATGACTAGAAAGACCCTCACCCATAGCATCTTGAATTGTAGTAGTAACTTAATTAGGGAACAGTAAATTCTTCTTAGACATAGTGAGGAATATAGTGAAGCTTAGTTCAGAGAGTGTTTTTCTATATTTGTATGAGTCTGTCCATTAATGTTAATGTCAGTATTTTATGTGATTTGAACTCTGTGGTTTACTGTGAATATATATTCAGTATTTCCATGCTCTTTTATTATTTATTATAAAATATATGTAAAACTTTTATTGTGGCTGATCCTTATAGAAAGTATCTAACCTTTGAGAGTACTTATATTCATTTGGTGACACTGTGTGGGCCACTTCAGAAGGTCTAGCCTTCTTGTTGAACTACTACCATTTGTATTAGTATTAATATTACACAGTATAATTCGACACCCTTTGGTAATGGCCTTAAAGTAGCTGATTGTGGAGTATCTGATGGTGGTGATAATTACCTTATAGTCTGAGCAGAAGGGGGGCTTATCTAGAAAACTTGTGCCAGCCTTTCCCAGGTGTGTGTGTGTGTGTGTGTGTGTGTGTGTGTGTGTGTGTGTGTGTGTGTGTGTGTGTGTGTGTGTGTGTGTGTGTGTGTGTGTGTGTGTGTGTGTGTGTGTGTGTGTGTGTGTGTGTGTGTGTGTGTGCGTTTGTGTAAATCAAACCTCTCAATGTGTGTGTGTGTGTGTGTGTGTGTGTGTGTGTGTGTGTGTGTGTGTGTGTGTGTGTGTGTGTGTGTGTGTGTGTGTGTGTGTATGTGCGTGTGCATGTCAGCTACTTAAGGCAGGTACACAAAGCACTGGGTTTACAGAGGGTGTGCTGGAGGACTTGGCTTGGACACTCGGCTGAGGACCTAACCCTACAACTGTACCAGTGGGGAGTCTTATTGGGGACCTAGAGGAACACAGATAAAGAAAAATCCAGACCCCGGGCTGAGTGTGTTCCCTGTGTGCACTTAACAGAAATTGTGCTTGATGCAGAGAGGTCTGCATCTGGGAATACTGAGTGTATCCATTTGTATTCCAAATGCACATCCCTCTCCAGTGTCAGTGGTGAGGATTCAGACTCCTTGATTACTGGCCCAGTGTGGGGATGACACACACTGGTGGGCATCACATATTAGTAGCAGTGGTGGGTATTGAATAGGGAAAACTATAAAGCAATTAAGACAAGACAAGCCACTGTTAAAAGAGTAGGGAAGATGGAACACATCAACAAAAATATTTATTTTATTTATTTTCAGTTTGTTTGCCAGGATAGTCCATTGGGCCACAAAGAGCTCATTCTCAGTGGAGTCCTGGGAAGGAAAGCTCCAGAAAAATACAAATACATAGTACACACTGCACATATATATTACAGATTATCTCATAGGAATACAAAGTAAATATGATAAAAAAAGGTTAACAGGCACACGAAGCACTGGGTTTACAGATGGTCTATATTATATATTTGAAGGTTCAAAACTTCGAACCTCATATGTTCGGCAACATATGAGCAAAGTTTGAAACATCAAAAATATCATAAAAATTAAAAATTAAAAACTTACCTCAATGCTCTGAGCAGGGGGGGCAAGCCCCCCTGCACCCCCCACACCCCCTACTTAAATATACCAACTCCGAGATCACACTTCAGTGCAGAAAAGGGAAATTTTCCCATTCTGCACCATACAGAGCCGTTGCTTTTCACCTTCAAACTTTTTAAAGTTTGATCATATGGTGTCAACCATATGACATTCGAACTTTAAAACGTTTGACTAATTAATAGGGACCCTTTACAGAGAGGGTGCTGGAGGACTTGGCTTGGACACTCGGCTAAGGACCTAACCCTACAGCTGTACCAGTGGGGAGTCTTAAGAAGAAAGATGCGATAAAAGAACATGCATTACTAGAACAGGTCAGGATCTATTGTACACTATTACAAATAATACACTAAAGATATCAGCACAGGTAGAAAAACACTTAGAAGACATACTGATAAATATAAAGGAAAAGTACAAACTAAGCAATTCATTGATGACCAAAAGGGTTTATAGAGAACTGGGAAACAAAAGAAAAGGAATAGAAATACCACAAAAAAAGAAGAAATAGACACATTTTGGAGAAATGTCTATGAAGATCCTGTGAGATATAATAAAAATGCTGAATGGATAGAAGTAAAAGAAACAGAAGTTCACATGCATAGGAAATGAAATGGATTAAAGTAACAGCCAGAGAAATGGAAAAAAAAATAAGAAAAGCTCCTAACTGGAAAACCCCAGGTCCAAATGCAGTACCTAACTTCTGACTAAATGTATTAGCATCTTGACATGAAAATTTAGCCCTGAGTAAGAACTACTTCTGTTCACCCTGAACAGACACCAGCCTGGTTAACACAGAAAAAAATGATACTTCTCCTTAAGACTAAACCTTTAAGCTAACCTAAAAACTACAGACCAGTAACTTGCCTTCCAACAATGTAAACTATACACTAGAATTGTTGCTGACAAAGTTTATATTTATTTAGAAAAAAGCTCTATCATGGCAGAAGAACAAAAGTGTAACAAAAGAAAGTCATATGCAGCAAAGGATCATTTGTTGTTAAATTAAGTCATACTGGTGAAGTGTAAATAGGGAAAGAATCTAAATACAGTATGGACAGATAAAGAATAAAGAAGTGCTTACAGATGTACATGATACACCCTATATTGATCAGTTATATTGCAGTGACCATGAAACAGTGGCAAATCCCTTTACAATTAAGCCCTGATAAAGGACAAATTATTATCCCAAGGATAAAAATTCAAAGGAGGATATTCCAGGGTGACTCTTTGCCACTGCTGTCATTTTGTCTTGCTCTTAATCCATTAAGCTGTCTACTTAACAGATTAGGTCATGATTACAATTTGGATCCCAGAAAACAATAAAGTGTAAAGACTTCTCATCTTCTTTTTGTGAATAATTTAAAACTCTATTGTTCATCAGATAAGGAGCTGAAAGCCCAACTGGAAGTGGTCAAAACTTTCTCAGATGATATAAAAATGTCATTTGGTCTTGATAACTGTGCAAAAGTAACATTTAAAGCAGGAAAGCTGCAACACAAAGAAAATATCAATCTGGGGTAGGAGTGTGATATAAAGGGACTTGAGCAGGAGGGAGTGTATAAATATTTTGGAATTAATGAAGGATCAGCAATAAAACATGAAAAATAGGTATACAACTCAGTAAGGAATATTGTAGAAGACTAAAAATACTGAAAACAGCCCTGACTCTAGGAACAAAGGCTAAACTATAAACCAGTTTGCTCTTCCTGTTCTAACTTACAGTTTTGGGGTAATTTACTAGCTCCAAAATGTATTGGATCAGTTGGACTGGAACTGGAAAACAAGAAAAATGCTTCACACTTGTTGAATGATATGTAAAAATCAGTCTATACCAAGATTATATATTCCTAGTTCTGAAGCAGGTAAGAGGCTCCTTAAAATTGATTGCATGTACAGATCTGCAATTGTAGGACTGCCTACATATCTACTAACCCTATCAGATCCAAACATAGTGAATGTTTTAATCATGCAGAGCACAAGTTTAAGATGACTTCCTTGCTTAGTTTAGCAGAAACATATCAGCATCAAGTGGGAATGGAAACCAAATCAGAAGTAGACAAAAATCAGGCAACAAATGAATGTGCCAAAAACAAGAAAAGAAAATAAGCAGAAGAATCACACGAGAAGGCAAGAAATGTGGAAAAAGCATAAATATAGTTGCAAGTACAGAAAACTCCTGGAACAACCTCATATTGATCAAGATCTGATGCAGAGATGGTTAAGGAGAGGTTCATTTAAATCAAAAGACGAAAAGTTAATATTGGTGGTCCATGATAGTGGACTAAGGACAGAGTGGTTTACAAAATCCATTGAGCATGTGGGGAGAAACAGACAAATGCAAGTTCTGCAAAACAGAGCTAGAAACACTTGCATATCTTGTCGCTGCCTGGCTGTGATACACTAATGGTAGAGGGCCTGTATACTGAAAGGCATAGTAATGTAGCAAGACTGCTGCAATGGGGATTGTGCAAACATTAATGTATTGAAGTAGCTGGAAAACATTGGAAACATGAGCCCCAAAGCAGACTGATGAAGTTTATATCATACGGGATCACCCGTTACCAACTGTTCAAAGAATAGATGCAAGAAAACCGACTATAGTACCCCATGAAAAGAAGACAAAAGTAGCATTGATCATTGAAAATCCTATACTCAATGATTACAGTGTTTTATGCACAGAGAGGCACAAAGTCATAAAATACCAGGATTTGCAGGCAGAAATGAGAGCAATGTGGAAGAAGGAGACCCAGGCAGTTCCAATAGGAGTAGGAGCAATGGGTCCCATAAAAAGAATTTACAGTCTTATTTAAATATGCTACCATTACATGTAACTCCATGTGACTTGAAGAAGGAGTCAGTTCTGAGCATGCTGCAGCTGCTGTGAAGAACAGTTTTGGCTAACATCACCATGGTGGCTTGTTTTTTGAGTTAGTTCTGTAATTCTTCTTGGTGGGTACAGCTGCCTCTATTCAGCTATTAAAATGCTTGTACAGAGTTTATGTGAATAGTTCCACACAGGCAGCAGTGTTATTAGGGTTTATGGGGCTTGAAATTTTACAAAGCTATCACTTAATTGTAGGAAGTTAGACTTCCAATAGTTCCTGAATATTCCAGGGTTAGGTGGGGTTCCAAGTTTTATTTTTACTCGAAAAGAGACCATTTTGTGGTCTGGCCTTACCACAGAAGACATTTACACTAGGCAGTGTGCAGCACTTTCCCATATTAGTGAGGGCCAGATCCAGTATGGTCACAATCTGGGTTGATGTATTGACAATCTGGTCCAGAGAGTTTCTGTTTACAAAATCCAGGACTGTCAGTGCATATATGTTTCATATCATATATGATTCCCAGTTAATAGTGGGGTAATTAAAGCTGCCTATGAATATGGTATTGGGTTGGATGGTGAGTTTGCCAATAAGATTAAATACATGTTTTGGGTTTCCTGGGTCATACAGGAGGACCTATAGCTTGCAATGAAGTGGTACTGGATTTTGCCTTTGGTGATTTGAACATGGAGAAGCTCAAGTGCATTGCCCTGTTTGACCAGCCTTGAGGTATATTTATTTTTTATGTAAATCATGACACCTCCACCTGTAGTCCCTGCCTGTGTAATAGCAGGTATAAATGTGGAAGACTATAAATTCTTCTTTATGAGACCTGTTTCTCCTACTACTATTGGAACTGCCTGTGTATCTTTCTTCCACATTGCCCTCATTTCTGCTAGCAAATCCTGGTATTTTATTACTTTGTGTCTCTCTGTATATAAGATACTGTAATCATTGGGTGTAGCAATTTCAATGATCAATGCTACTTTTGTCTTCTTGTCATGGACTACTATATCTGGTTTTCTTGCATACATTTTTTAACTGTTGATATAGTGTAATCTTATGTGATATAAACTTCATCATTCTCTATAACGCGTTGTGGCTCATGTTTCCAGTGCTTCTCAGCTACCTCAGTATAGTAATGTTTGCACAATCCCCAGTGCAACAGTCTTTCCACATTATTATGCCTTTCAGCATATAATCCCTCTGCTATTAGTGTATCATACCCAGCAACAAGATGTGCAACTGTTTCCAGTTCTGTTTTACAGACCCTGTAATTGCCTGCTTTATTACTTTGTCTTTTAGTTTTCTAATACATGATAGGACTGGACCCCATTCCTAAGTCCAAGTACAATTAAAGTTCATGCAATACATATTGTTTCAGTATTTGATTTTAGCCAAAGCAAAACTGTTGAACTTTTCCCCTTACCCCCGCAATAGTGTGATCTTGGAGTTGGTATATTTAGTGTGGGGGGCCTGTAGGGGCACAGCCCCCCACATGGGTGGGTTTGCTTGGGTCTATATTATAACATCGAAGTCTTAAAACTTCGAATGTTATATTGAACCCTAGGCATCAAATGCTGAAAATAGCGAAGCTGCAGAATATCGAATACTTTCCTAGGGAAAGTATTCGGTGGGCCATTTCTGCAGCTTTGCTATTTCCTCGACTGTGGATCAAAGGTTACGGACCAGGTTAAGGTAAGTGTGTGAACAGATCGGGTTAAGGTGAGTGTGTGATAGTTAGGGAGCTTAGGGTTAGGGAGCGGGTAAGGTGAGTGTGCGGTAGGGACCTTAGGGTTAGGGAGCAGGTAAGGTGAGTGTGCGATAGGGACTTTAGGGTTAGGGAGCGGGTAAGGTGAGTGTGCGATAGTTAGGGAGCTTAGGGTTAGGGAGCGGGTAAGGAGAGTGTGCGGTAGTTATAGACCTTAGGGTTAGGGATGGGTTAAGGTAAGTGGATAGCTAGTAGTGTATGTATGGTTTAGTGTAGGGTTTTGTGAAGTGTATGTGTGTGGAGTATTTATTTTGGTGTGCTTGTGTTGTGTGTATGTTTGTCGCTATTCTGAGTGTTCGATGTTATAGTCTTTCGATCTAAATGGTTCGATATTATAACATTCGAAGTTTTAAGACTTCAATGTTATAATATAGACCTGGTTTGCTTTCCTTCAGTTTACATATTTTTCAGGATGGCCAAGCGTTTACCTACCTGGAGTGGTAAGTCAATGTTAGGGGATGTCGGTGTTCTGGTGCTGTTGGCCTTTTCATCTCTGTGATATGGATTTTGGGTAAGTGAAATTTCTGTCTCCTGAAGTAGACCCATATATATGCGCGTGCGTGCATGCACGCGCACGCGTGTGTGTGTGTGTGTGTGTGTGTGTGTGTGTGTGTGTGTGTGTGTGTGTGTGTGTGTGTGTGTTTGTGTGTGTGTGTGTAAAATAAGAAAGCAAGAAAGTAAGTTTGATCAAAATATCTCCACCATTTAATTATTTAGTTGAAGCAAATACATCTGAAAAAAACAACCATGAACTGCAGTTTCACATAGATGCTTTCTCAATGCAAAATCTGTTACAATGTTTCAAATTCCTCAATAAATAACATCGGGTGACCAACCACATTATACATAATCAACTCCACTCAAAAACACATTGTGCATGAATAAAAAAGAAAATGATGCAAATTCAAATTGACAAAATATTAAACAAAATTACAAAAACATGAGCAATAAATAAAAATATGAAACATTTTACCTATCAAACTAAAACAGGTTTTGGTTGAAAAGCACCATCTCCTGACATCAAAGAGATATAACATTCCTAGAATAAAACAAATACACACTTATAGGCCAGGACACATACAAGTAATTTTATATCATAAATATACAGTTTTAATGCCATTAATAAAATATAAATACTATAAAATGATTTAAAAAATAAACATTTTTAAAAACACTATCACCTTAACATGAAAATGATTATACTGTATATCCACACAGAAACTAAACTGTCTCATTCTGGTCTGGGAAATTTAACGCTACTTATTTCAAAATCCATATTTGTTCTTTCTTATTTTAAAAAAAAGTAATGCATAAAAGACTCAGTATGACAAATTTTAATCAATAAATCTATTCCTATAAAGGTGAGGATAGTAGATATGTGTATCACGTTATGCCTGTACAATGCATTCCTGTTTCTCTTACAGTTCAAGTCATTAATGTGTAGGAAATACGGGCTGGATTCACGAAACTTCCGTGTAAGAGTTAATATGTCTTACACGGAGGCTGCAGTCTAACGGTATGACATCAGCATGCCATGCATATTCATGAGAGCATGCTGAATCATACCCTAGGCTAACACAGTCCGTGTAGGAAAGTAGGGGGCGTGTCCGAATGCCGAGTTCTGCAAAGGGACATGCCCCCAGAAGAGTCAGAGTCCTGAAAGTAAACACCCATGAGCGAGTCCGCGGAAATGTCAAGGAACATAACACCACACATGACCCCACAGACTATAAACCCAACTGTAATGTAAAACGTAAAAATAGGAGTTTAATTTTTTTTTATTTTATAATTTCCAAAATGTTTGCCCATAGTTGTGCTTGTTTGCGCGAGTATGCCCTCTGCTCAGCCACAGTTAGCAGACATTGAAAAGCATATAAGATCTAAATATGCAAATTAAGCCAAGTAGCAATAGCGTAGCAGTAGAGACGTTGGCCAAAGAGGAGGTAGTCACAGTTCGAGCCCCAACAACATCATTCAACATTTTTATTTAAATAAGCATGAAGCAATCCCCTGACATTTATATATATATATATATATATATATATATATATATATATATATATATATATATATATATATATATATATATATTTAAAACTATAATTTAAGTAAAATGTAATGAAATGGGCCATGTATTTCTGAAGAAATCCGACATAATAAAATATTAAAAAAGGATCATAATTGCCCATAGCTGAGCAAGGCTTTAACAAGCGTAATATGAGTGCCCATAGGTGAGCAGAGGTTTAACAAGCTGAATATGAGCGCCCATGGGTGAGCAGTGCTTTACCAGGCGTAATATGACTGCCCGCAGGTGAACAGCGGTTTAACAGGTTTAATATAAGTGCCCGAAGTTGAGCAATGCTTTAACACGCTTAAAATGAGTGCCCGTAGCTGAGCAACGCTTCACCCAGCGTAATATGAGTGGTCATAGCCAAATAACGCGTCACCCAGCGTAAGCCGTTTGCGCAGAGCTGCGCACCGCGCCAACCAGCTTACCGGCGGGCAATGTTTGGCAAGCTGTATCAAAGCCGCCTTTATACAGACACACCTCCTAGCTGTCTAGACAGTAGTAAAATAAAAAAGCAATGGCCAGGCTCGAACCCAGGATACTGTGCACCATAGTCAAAGTACTGAACCACTAAGCCATGACAGTTGTACTGAGAAATGCAGTATTAGCATATATATAGGAATGAATGTAAATAGAAGCATGACAAAGCAGGTTTTTTAAGCTGCTAAATATCCAAAATGGCCAATCACGGATAAGTGCGGGAAAACCAGCATATATAAGCCCCATAGGTAGGAATACACAGCATAACTGATTGTGGTACCCATTTTCAGTCAGGATGGCAGGTGCAGGAGAGGGAAGTCACTTTAGAGCACAGAGGTGGGGTGTTGAGGAGTCAAAATATATGGTTTGGCTCCTAGTCCATGATCATGAAGCACAACTCATGCAGGGCCAGGTTCACTGGGGTGCATACAAGGCAGAGGCGTGGAACCGGTTGGCACATAATCTCACCAGTGCCACAGGCATTCCAAGAACTGGTGAACAGGTCCATCACCACCATGCGAACCTGAAGTGACGGAAGGAGGACCAACTGAACCGTTGGATGCAGGATGCCTGCCAAATGCCCAACGCCCCACTACCGAGTAAGTATCCATGTAATTAAGTATGTAAGAAATGCTATCCTAGCCTATTGTATGGAGAGGTATGTTCCAATATTACTTCATTTATATTACAGCTGCAGGTGTTCATTCCACGAATCGGCGAGCCTATGCCGATAGGCTGCTCAGGTTGCACCACCAGGCAGGTTAGTAATTATTTAGCTGGTATTGTTATAGAATATAAGTGAGACAGATTGTAAAAGAGTTCAGTGTTGTAACCCAGTAATAAAGGTCAAATAAGCCTAGAAGAAAGATCCTGCTAGTATTGTAAGATTAGATAAGTGAAGCAGCCTGGAAAACAGTGTAATGCAAACCAGTAATAAAGATTAAACAAGTCTCAAATAGAGTTTCCACCTGTATTGTAATATCAGATAACTGCTGCAGCCAGAAAATGAGTGGTAATCAATCAACAAAGGATAGACAAGTGTCAAATACATCCTTGTAAATTCTGCCATATGAAATAAGTGAGTCAGCTGGAAAGGATTGTTGTAAACCAGTAATAAATGTTAATAAAGCCGAGAATTAAGTACCATTCTGAAATGTAAATACAAAATAATTGAAAGAGTGTGAGAAAGACAGTTTGAAGCTACCAAGAAGGCTGTAATAAGTCTGGAATAAAGGTATACTGCAGTCACTATATAATGAAATGAATGAGACAGCCGCAACCAAACAATAATGTGTGAAATAAAATGCAGGACATGGACTGTGTCCGTCCCACAAATTGGATATATTGTTGTACCCTTGCATTATGGAAATAGTATGGTTGTATGAAATGCTGAACATCTACAGTTGTCTAGACCCATATAAATCAAATGTAGCAGGATGCTGTACCTGAATACAGCCAGATATGAACATATATGAATAAAAATGGAATGTATATTAATGTAGCAGTAACATCCCCATCACCAACATTCCTAACGTTACATACAGGAAACTGTACTAATACATGTAGGGGATATATAGCTGCATCTACTAGGAATGTACAGTATATGTATAGGTAGTTTTAGTTGTTAATGTAATATTTCTTCACCTTACCCTATTGTCACAAATGATGCCATTCCACACCAAACCGGGTATGTGTATTCACAATTAATTCCCATGGACATTTGCCCTGTTGGTTCATACATATCTGTATGTATGTTGATGCATGTGCCCCGTTCACATATCCGAATCTGATGGCCTGTTGCCACCAACCAATCCTGCATGCTGTTGGAATGTACACTGTTGTTCTAAATATGCATGTGTTATGCTTGCTGCTCAATGTTCGGAAGTCGTGGGTGTTTGGTCAATGGGAATACTGATGCATGCTGTTACAACTAATTTTGAATGATGTTGTTTGTTACTAACCCAAAATGCCATAAAATACTGCTAAACATAGGACAACAGGGAAGGCGGGTTCCAGCAGACCCACCTCAGCTGGTGAGTGCACCTGGCACCAGTGCCCAGGCCGGGACCGCCTCCTTCGGTGGCCCTGTGCCACCTTCGGGTGGAAGAGCTGCAGGGGATGGGGCTCATTCCCCCTCTGCAAGAGTGGCTGGAGGAGAGCCTCCACTCACCCTCCATTGGGTCCGGTCTGTGGTGCATAGCGAGATCAGGCGGTCTGTGACTGATCCCCTACGCCAGCTTGAGGCAAGGGTGGCGCAATTCACGGGTGTGCCTGCCCATTCTATCCAGCCCCCAGCACAGCCTCGGCCTGGGCTGTGAAGGCGCAGTGGTAACTGCCTATGGGTGGGGATTTCAGTTCCACTGTTGCCATCTTTGGGCTCATGGGCTCGCGATATCCAAACATCTGTCCCTGTCATTTGTGTTTACCTCCCACATGTGTCATACTCCGCCCTTGTATGCGTCTTTTTTGTCTTGTCTGTTAACCTCCCCAACCTACCTCCCCAAATATACCTACTTCCTGTACCTCACATTCCACTCTCACCTGAAAAAAAATAAAAAAGGCCACTCTGTTCCCACAAAAAAATTACGCCCCATACATAGCTGCCCAATTCGCACACATGTCCACTGGACATGTAAACTTATAATTCTAATTGGCAGTACAACATATTTTGTTGTCCTCACCCCTGTCTCAGGGGTGGAAGGTTTCAAATTTCACACCAAATTTCACACATATGCACAGCTGTTGCTAATAAAGAAATGGGCAGCTACGGGCCTTCCCTACATCCTTCCTGCACATCCCGAGCTTGTTTTCCTATTGTCCTACCCTCTTTGTTCCCCCTTTTTCACCACTTTCCTATCTCCCCATTTTCTTTTCTTTAAAAGAAATTAGCGCGGGTGTTAGCGGGAGTAAGCACTTTTAAGCAGTAGTCAGCGGGTGTGCGCTTGTGTGCACTTAGCTAAGCGAGTGTGCACTCAGCTAAGCCAATGTGCGCATGTGTATGCACCACGCAAACCAGCGCAAACCCACTTACTACTGCTTAAAAGTGCCTTAGTCACTGTGTATGACAAGGCCTGTAGTCTGTTCATCAGCAAAATAAAATTCCCCTGTCAGTCTCGAACCCAGGACCTTGGAAACAGTAGTCTGCATGAATTACCACTGAGCCATGACAGATATACAAGAGCTTGGTGCTGAAAGAAATATATCATGAAATAGAAGGACTGAATGTAAAGGGAATATAGGAAGGCCATTACACAAAGCTTTTTCTCTCTATGTTTACTGGCAATTCCTGTAGAATTGCATTACATGAGTGTGATAAGAGAAACAGCCATGCTAGGAGGTAATAATGTTAGAGTAGCACCTTACAAACCCTACACAGTATCAGAGCATGATAAACACCGCCATATTTGAATAGGTATGAGGCCAGACTTCCCAACTGTGACTGATTTACAGGGATGTCCCTGATTTGCAAAAAATGTTACCTGTGCCCCACTAACTCCCTGTGAAATGTACTAACAGTAGGTAGAAAGGTGGGGAATCCCATGTAATGGTGACTGTCAATAAGTTAAAGTAGACACTACTTGCATGTCAGAAATGGTGTAGTAATACATATGCTCAAAATACCCCACAGTCACAACTGCAGAATATCTGAAATATATCATGGGTGTATCCCACTGATACGTACATTTCCCTGAGGCTGCTCAAATATATACCTGAGAGTATCTGAGGCCTGCAAGTGTCAGAAACACACAGGCATATTAGCCTCTCTGCTGTTACACACTCTGCGAATAGCTGTAGAATTACTTCCACAAGCACGCCCTCATGTAGGTGTACAACACAGAAATATCAAAGGATGTAGCCATCTAACAAACTAATGACAGTATAGCAGTTTACAAGCACTGCATGTGCCTGATATTCATAATTGTTAGTACAAAATACAAGGCCCTAGTACTGCTCAGCAGCAAAATAAAATACCCTTGTACGTGGCAAACCCCAGACCTTGAGCTCACCAGACTGCATGCAGTGCCAGCAAGCCACAACAAACATATAAGAACTTACAGCTGAAAGAAATATATCATGCAGTACAAGGAGTGAATGTAAATGGAAAATAGGAAAGCCATAGCAACACATTCCATTAAAGACAAATATCAGGCCTTCAAGGAGTGAATGTAAAGGGAAAATAGTGAAGCCATAGCAATACATTGCAAGAACTACTGTTGTATACCAGTTAATCCACAACTCCCACAGGAAAGTGCATACTCCCATGTAAACAGTGTTAGCATTAGCAGGTGTGGGTTAACATACACACTGAGAAGAGTGAACTGGAAAAAGCAACAGTCAGGTTTCAGTACAACATGCATTTCCAAAACAAATCTGTCAGAGACAAAGGTAATGTAAACTACATAATCTAATAATCTACATACTGTGAACCCTCCATATGTGTTAGCAGTCTGTATCTATATGTATATGAAGATGTGCATAGGGCAAGGAACATACTGCAACTGTTAGTGAAGGCTGGATATACATATGTAGTTGAAGGTTGCTATGTGCACATATCAATGTAGGTTGTAGTGTGTGGCATTGAAAACAGCATGCAGTGCAGGTATATGTCATGTGGTGGTGAACTTCTGTGGGACTGAGCCAGTGAGGCCTGCTACAGCTATAAGGCTTGAGGACAGCATAATGCATTATGCACAACAGTGTGCAATATCATTACAGAATGGTATGTCTATATATTGATATACATATATATGTCTATATATCTACATATATATATATATATATATATATATATATATATACATATATATATATATATATATATATATATATATATATATATATATATATATATATATACACATAGACAAAGAGGTCTGTATAGATACATAGAGATATATGGATAGATAGATAGAGAATATGTATATACATATAGATATAATATCAAATACATATATAGATATAAATTTAGATACATACATGTATCCAGATAGATATGAATGTCTATAGATATATATATATATATATATATATATATATATATATATATATATATATATATATATATAGCAGTGTGTATATAGATATATATACATATATGTAGATATGTATATATATTTACACACACATATATATATATATATATATATATATATATATATATATATATGTATATATTGATATATATTTATATATATATATATATATATATATATATATATTTATATGTATATATAAATATATATAGATATAAAGAGAGAGTGAGAGAGGGGGGCATGGGGCAGATGTACTGCAACAGGTGCCTGGTGACCAAGGCATGGACAGAACACCAGTGTTGATACTGCAGTACCATACCCCATTCCACAAAATGTTACCCACTAACTACCACATAGGTGGTTGCCTGCCTACCACTGGAGGTGTCAGAAGGGAACATGGGACACAGGTGTACAATAGCCTCCCCTTTGATATCCACAGTGGCACACTAGTCTTGTAATCCCTGTACATGGTACGTGTCATCACAAAAGGTGTGTCAGCTAGGGAAATGTAAGTCATTGTACCCCTGTGCACCTCACAATGTCCTATGCATTATGTACCTCCCATGAGAACTACAGCAAGTGAAAAGGCCACAGACATATCTAACAAAGACTGATAATGGCCACAAACACATTCCCTATGCAGACTGACTCACAAAACCACAGCTAGAGTGCCTTGCATACTGTCTACACAGAGGTTACCAGTGCTGGACATACAGAGTTATGTCACACCCATACCAGTTGTCCAACCACCATGGTAACACCTCACAATCTGTCCAGCCTACATGACCTATGGCCCTAATCCTTGTCACCACAGTAAAGAGCACATGCTGGAGGTACAGGTTCCTATCCACAAATATGCCATACCCTAGATTAAACCACCCAGCATTAGCAAACAAGGCTCCTTATTACTAGATGTCAGACATACCCCTGATGAATGTTATGGAGATAGGTAATATGCTGTGTGAGTCACCTCTGTGTAACTGTTTGACAGGAGCAAGTACAATCACATTACATGTGTCATAAGGGGGCAGGGTAGCATAAGGCTATGCTGCTGTAGGCCCAGGTCCAATAGCATAGTACCTACCTATGACACAATGCACACACACATGTTCTCAGTGCAATACCAACTATGTGAGTTGGAATGAGTGTGACACTGACTGTGTGCAAGGTCTGTAATGGTGTGATTGCTCAGTGTGACTTTGTGTCTGTCATGGTAGTTTGTGTCCTCAGTGTGAGGCCAGAGAAAGATGTGTCAGTTATTGGGATACAAACATACTAGATTGCCATATGTTGTGCTGTAGTTCCCTGTGTACGACTGTGGTGTAGGTATGGGTATGGCAGCAAAGACTAGGGTGGATTACCAGTGAAACTGTAAATGTGCATTGCATGCATTGCATGGGATGACAATATTCTCCATCCATTAGCTTGATACATATCCCCAGTGTGAGGTTGTGCATTGTACCTCAAACAGTGTGCCAAGTGCTGGTGTATACTAGTTTGTTGTATGGAGTGTGGCAGGCACTGTCACACAGTTGTGGGCTGAGCACTGATATGTGGTAATGTACATGTGTATCCCCTGATAGACAGACAGATGCTATATATGGCAGTTCAGTGATATCAGTACAGTAGAGTATTACGTGTGCCATATTACTTGCTCACATATTTTTCTTTACCTTCCAGGGCGATGGTGCATCAGCACAACCCGTGTTATTCAGCTGCAGAGGATGAGGAGATACACCAGAGTCTGGTGCGGGATTTCTCTACACTGTTTTCCAGGACCAGCCAGAACCAGTAGGAGAGGGCTGCACTGTGGCAAGACCTTGTCCGTCGGGTAAATGACATAGGCATGCATAACCGGGCATATGAGCAGGTACGCCATCACTGCAGTGATTTAATTAGAAATGTCCGTCAGCGTGCGTCTGATATCCACAGACAACAGCTTGTCACAGGTGGTGGGGTACCTATCCACCCCCCCTCACCAGAGCAGAGGAGCTCCTCCTAAGTGTTGTGGCTCCAGGCCAACAGCAACAACATCCACAGACATGTGTCATGATGGAGGCCGGAGCCACCCAGCATGTGGACATGGAGTGTGCAGGTAACATGCCATATCTGTAGTTGACTGTTCTCTGCACTGGTAGTTTATGCATGTGTGAGATGCATACTGTGTGTGTAGCTGTTATCCTGCCTATTCTTGTGCAATATTGATATTCTAAATATCATCACTACACCTGTGAAAGCCAACTGTTGTACTACTGTACTGCATCATACTCACAGTATCAATGGCACAGTTGTGGCCACTGACAATAACTCTCTTATTTGTGCAGGTCCCTCTGGAGTAACAGCAAGGCAGCCAATCCATGCTGGTGAGTGTGTAATAACAATACTATTAATACTAATAATAATATTAATACTAATAATACCCTCAAACAGTATTGTGTATGTGTTGGATTGCAGGTGTGTGTGTGTGTTTTTATATCTGCTGTACTGAGGAGTGTGCATGTGTGCCCGTGTGCATGTGTGCCCGTGTGCATGTGTGCCCATGTGCATATGTGCCCATGTGCATGTGTGCCTATGTGCATGTGTGCCCATCTGCATGTGTGCATGTGTGCCCGTGTGCATGTGTGCATGTGTGCCCATGTGCACGTGTGCCTATGTGCATGTGTGCCCATCTGCATGTGTGCATGTGTGCCCGTGTGCATGTGTGCCCGTGTACATGTGGGCCCATATGCATGTGTGCATGTCTGCATGTGAGCCCATGTGCATGTGTGCCCATGTGCATGTGTGCATGTGTGCCCATATGCATGTGTGCCCGTGTGCATGTGTGCCCGTGTGCATGTGTGGTAACATTGTGTACACATTGTAAACTGTGTTTCCTGTCTTCTTCTCACAGGTTCTGGTATTGCTCTGTTGGCGTGCAGCAGGGAACCTGAAGCCACTGCTGGGGATAGTGATAATGATGATACATGTGTAATGGCACAGGGAGGTGTGACAGGGTCTGTTGTTGGTCAGCCAATCGACAGTACACAGCAGTCAACCCCATCAATGCGCACAGTCATCCTGCCGATGCATCCATTGTCACCAATGTCCTTAGCTGAGGGACAGCATACAGTGGGCATTGACCAGGGTAATGTGGTATCAGTGGCACATGCATCCCCTCACAGCAGCCATGGCCAGAGTCCTGACATGGTACCACACAGGCAGATGTCCAGGGGTTCTCATGGGAGCATCCATGGTCATACTGCCCCTGTCAGACGTGCCCACAGAGGTCTTTCAACCTCAGCTATGTTCCGGGCTGTAATGCAGGCACAGGCACGTATGGAACGGTACACCAGACAGGGTCTGAGGGAGCTGAGAGCACATTGCACTGCTATGAATGACACTATGGGTGACGTTGCGGCTGCCATCAATACTGTCGGCGAGGTCATTGATAGACATTGGGGGGACACATTAGATCTGTTCCACAACTACATGTCCATGAGCCAGGGCAATGCAAGATGGTTGAGGTGTCAATGTGGACGTATGCCAGCAACATCATCAGCTGGCAGTCGTTGCAGATGACAACAAACCCGCAGCCACTCCCATAGTGCCAGTACCAACCCCAGCAATGCTGGGTCTGTGCTGTCATCAGTCCGTCCTAGAAGACCATGTGCACATGGCTCTGGACAGTCCCAGCAGGGACATGTGTCCAGTCAACAACCCACTGCTTCTGATGACAGTACCCAGTCTGGCTTAGTACCTGATACTGTCCGTAGCACCCCTGCCAGGCACAGGTACTGTGTCTGTGGCCAGAGACAGTGATCTGTATGACCTGGCAGGTACAGTCTGTGGCTGTCCACAAACACCCGTATACGGCAGCCATGTGGTGGAACTGTGTGCATGCATACACACAGGCATAATGCTAACACCTAGGGCTAACACATACACACACACAGCAGCGACATTGCCCCATGTTGTACTGTTGTCCCTCACTAACACACACACATATACATGTCAATTGGATGTGTCAATGGCAGACTCTGGCAAACCAAGTACACACCCTGTGCATATGATGAAACTGTGCCACCTCCTGCAATCTGTAACATTGATGCAGGAACAGGATAGCATGGTGCTGATGCACAGGGTGACTACATAGCACTGTAGTAATATTATCATGTTGTTAACAATACAGTGTAATGATATCATTGTAGGTATATCCCAGAATGCCTGATGCATTAACACTATGATTGTCATTGTAGTTTTTTATACACCAGTGTTAATTCCATAAGTGTAATGTCTGCACATGTACCACATGGCAGTTGTGTGTACCTGTGCCTGCATGTGTTGTGGAGTGGACAGTACATGTGTGATGTTTGCAGCAAACAGTTGCAGGTATATATTTGTGAACAAGGTGGAGTTGCATTCTCTGCATGTAGATGTGTAGTGCACACATGGCAAGGGTGACATGCACCATGTGACACAGTAGTCATACATTGTAGTTCATATTGGTGGCCACTTTGTGTTGTACTACACATATGTCTCACCTGGTTTCACATGTATGTATGACATGGTTTGACAGTATGCTGTGGGTCATATGGTTTACCAATGTCAATGGTTTGCATTCTGGTGGTAAGGCTCAAAACACAAACCCACCTACATAGGTATCACAAGGGATAAGAAACTAGAAGTAATGATACTCAATGCCAGACATCTAAACCGCAAGATGCATGCAGTGCAAACTGTACTCAGCATGGAGAATGTTGATATCTGTGCAGTAACAGAAACCTGTTTCAAGGCTCCCAAGAGCACCCTAGCACTACCAGGTTACACCTCATACCATGCTTTACAGCCCTAAAACATGGAACTAACTATGAAAGGAGGGTGAGTATCAATAATTGTCAAGGATACCCACACCCCCAGGTTGGTTCCACAGCATGAAGCATCACAGACTATCCACATGCAACTAACAGTGGGTAAAACTGCCTTCCAGTTCATAGCCTGCTACAGACCACCCCGCTAAACCCAGGAACCCCACTTGGCCTACTTAAGAACACATGAATATATGAAAGTCTCTCCAAACAACATTATATTGGGCAACTTCATCTACCCACACATAGACTGGGAGCATTACTGTAGCTCCAACACCCTAGGCCAAAGGTTCCTAGAATTCATAAACTCAAATGCTATGGAACAACTTGTTACCACTCCCACAAGAGGGAAAAACATACTGCACCTGATCATCACCAACATGGGGAATCTATGCTCCAGACCAGAAGTGTATCCCTCACTGGTAACATCAGACCATAGAGTAGTCCCACTGGATATTCACATACCAACCCCAGCCCCTGCCCAGAAAACCACAGTGAAAAAGTTGTCTAAAGCAAATTCCACACACCTTAAAACCGAGGAAGAGGTGGAATCCTTCAAATCCCCCGGGCCTGTGGAAAATACGGCCCAGACTGCTGAATCCTTTATAAACGCATTCTATGAACACCTTCATGAAAGCACATATCATGCAATTCCAAATATAACCAAGACCCAATCCTCCAAAGACAGGCATCTTTTCTGGTGGATCCCAGACACATAAGAGAAAACAATAGAAGGAGGAAGCTACTACATGATCGAGCAATATCCTACAAAGGGAAGGCATCTGTGATCAGTATTTGGAAAAAAATACAGGCACTCATAAAATCATTTAAGGCCAGCTTCAAGAGGAAAATTGAACAAGACACTAAGGATAATCACAAGTCTTTCTTTAGTTATGTTAGGAATCTAGGTGGGAATTCCCAGATATGCTCAGAAGTAGTCCTAAATGACAAAGAATACACCTAACCCACATACATTGCCAACATCATTGTTGACAGGTTCAGCACAAGCTTCTGACCCCCCTCCCCACCATAAGGGCAAATATATATCCCAGCAGAGTGATGCCCCCCTGACATCTCAGATGCTCAGTCGCCCTCCCCAAAGCAAAAACACAGCATCAATGGGAGCAGACAGTGTACCAGGCTGCATCCTACATGAACTCCATGAAGAACTAAACACAAACATAAAACTACTGTTCAATCCCAGCCTTACAACAGGATATGTAACCAAGGAGTGGTGTACAGCAACAGTGGTCCCTCTCCACAAAGGTGGTGCCTCAACGGATCCTGGAAACTATCGCCCCATACGCCTGACTAGCTTGGTCTGCAAAGCTATGGAAAGAATCATCATGGACCTCATAAATAAAGATATTGGGGACCTACAGACACTGGATCCTACCCAGTTCGTCTTTGTTGAGGGCACAGCCTGCTTCTTAAACCTGGTCGATGTCTTTGAAACAGTCACCAAGGCCAGTGACGAGGGGAAGGTGGTCAACACAGCCTACCTAGACCTCACAAAAGCCTTCAATACAATACCCCACTCGGGCATTATAGAGACGCTCACCAGCATAACTAGAAACCCCTATGTCACTAGATGGGTTGCAAACTGGCTCACGGACAGAACACACATGGTCAAAATTGATGGAGCCATGTCACACTCCAAACCGGTTACAAGTGGCATCCCACAGAGGTCAGTCCTGGGACCTCTCTTGTTTGGTATATATTTCTCGGAGGTACAGGCCAACACAGAAGGACTGTGGCTGAGCAGGTTTGCTGATGACTGCAAACTGGGCGCCATAATCAACTCACTAGCCAACAGAAGCATCCTACAAAAGGGCCTCATAGAAACAGACAACTGGTGCCAGAGCCATGGCCTCAAGCTAAATGCCAAAATGTGTATAGTCATCCCCTTTGGCAAAAACAAAGTGCCCACAAATTAACACATAGGTGGTAAGCCATTAAGTACTGTAGACATGATTAGGGACCTGGGGACCCGAGTTGATAGCAAACTCTCATTTGACAACCACATGGTTGTAGTGGTTAGACAGACAGTTTCCATAGGACACCTAATCACAAAGGGATTCACAGCTAGATCGGAGGAGGTCATTGTGCCTCTTTAGTCATCCCTCATCAGGCCCATAATTGAGTACAATGCCCCTTTTGTGGTGTACCTTACCAGACACCTGACCTGCAGCAACTGGAAAGTCCCCAAAAGTACCTCACCAAGGGGATCAAAAGGCTTGAGCAGATGCCTGACATATAAAACCATGTCCAACCTGGAATTAATGGACATGCTGCACCTCAGAAAATCCAAATTCCATGGAGCTATGCGCCCGTGACACATGGACCTCAGCACTTAAATAAATAGGACATGCTGGAGGGACAGATTCATAACCCAGAGGCTCCCTTCACTCTGGAATAAAATCACAGTCCAGGTTAGGCAGAGTCCCTTAATGACTTTCTGCAAGAGGAATGTTGCTGAGTGGATGGGAGATTGTAGATTTACCCCTTGTATCACTTCTGTGTCACTGTTACACAGAGGCAGAGTATACTAACCTGAAAAAAGGGAATAGCAAAATTCATTTAAAATGGGTGGCAAAAGCCAAACACAGTCTGGCTAGGCTTATAACTGCCCTAGGGCAGATAGCCTAGTATGAACCTATGAACCTATTACATGATGTATCCTCAACTGATACACAGATGTAGGAAACCCAGTGTCAGTGATATCCCTGCAGTACTACACTATACCAGTAGCCATTCTTACTGAGCCCCACACATCCCTGGGAAGAATACTGTTTGGCATATAGCAGGCTCACGTACATGCCAACACACTAGGGATATGTTCATCAACGACTGGAAATGCATACAGTGGCCTACAATGCATTCTGCACATGACACACATGACCACCACGAGGGTATCATACAGACAGATACCTGTTGTCCAAGCCATGCTCTATTACTGTAATGCAACTGTAGCTTTGTCATCAGCATGTACTTAACATAGTATTCCAACAGTACCATGTAGGTGGCAGCACCCATCATGTAGAACGGGTAATGGTGTGTACATATGGACAAGTTTTTTCTTGTCTATCCTGTGATATTCACATTTCCAAAGGTATTGTGCAGTCCCTTGGTGTATCGCCTAAGCAAGAAGGTGTATTTATGCATATCAGCAACAGTTGCCATACACCTACACTGGATGTCCATTACTCACAGACTTTGCTGTGTTATAACATATGTGACATATACTCCAGACATGAACCCTCACCCACATTAATATATCACAGCTTTCATGAGTGTGTGTCACCCAGTTGGCCTAGGACACAGATCACTGCAGTAGCCTGCATTGTCAACAACATACATGTATGGTGTACGGTCTGGGAATCTGCAGCACATGCTGGCAAAGGTAACAACTGTATTCATATGATGCAGGCTTCACACATAGGAACTATTGAAGGTCACAGGTACATATCTGTATGTGGCACACACATACCTGATGTGTGCATTGAAATTACTGTTATAATTATATGTCATACAATAATAAAAGCAAAACTCACCACACATTGACAAACTGTGTGACAAACACACACATGGCATTTGTAGGCTTCAAGCCCCTACCTAACTATGTTATGACACTTGAGAGAGAGAGACGCATTAGCACAGCACGCTATTCGCATTACTGGGTGGTTTTCTTTCTCCTGCTGTATTTATAGGGTGCTGACATCATCAGTCTTTACAAAGAGGAATGAACATCATGTAGTGTGTTATTCCAGTTGTCAAAAGGGCCATTTCCTTTAAAGAGAATTGTACACATGCACGCAAACTGTGTGACAAACACACACATGGCATTTGTAGGATTCAAACCCCTACCTATGTTATGACTTGAGAGAAATGCATTAGCACAGCGTGCTATTTGCATTACTGGGTGGTTTCCCTTCTCCTGCTGTATTTATAGGGTGCTGACATCAGTTTTTACAAAGAGGTATGTACATCTATTCCTATCCCTCAGTATGGGGGATAACAATATATATGCATTAACAGGCGCCTAGTTCAGGGTCATATATGCACATCAGCACTGCCAGATTATGTTTTATACCATGCTTCATGACCACAGGACTTGTAACACACAACACAACTAGGGGGTGTATCCATATACATTACAGATACACACACCTCTGGGTTGTTATCACTGCACTAAGCATGACAGGCCATACATATACAACTACTATTGTGCAAAAGTGCCTTTTGGTTTGGTGTGTAGTTCGGACCACCACCCCCCATATCCAGGAACCACACTTGGCTTCCCTGGGAACAGTGTAGGATATGAAGGTGTTCACATACGCCATTACAGTGGTTAACTTCAGGTACAGGAATATTGACTGGGGGAACTACTCAGGCCTCAACAACATCACCCTACAGCCACTACAATTTGTGAATCCATGTGCTATGGCAGAAACAGTCACCACAGCCACAAGGGGGAATACATATTGGACCTGATCATCAACAACATGGGGACTCTATGTTCCACACCAGAGGTAGACCACCATTGTTAAGATCTGACCATAACCAACTTTCCCTGGACGTCCATATCCCATCCCCACCCCCAGGCAAGGAAATCACTGCAAACAATGTATTTCTCAAAAGCAGACTTTGCACTTGTGAAGACTGGGGTGGAATACTTCAAAGGCCCTGTGCTTGGGGATTATACAGCCCAATCTGCAGGATCCTTTACAAATGCATTCTATGAGCACCTGCAGGTTTGCATTGATCATGCTATCCCAAATAAAACCAAGACTCTTCCACAACAGGAGACCTGTCTGGTTGACACCAGCCATATATAAGCTGTACAACAGATGGAGGGACCTAATACATAACAGAGCAACATCCCACAGAGGGAGGACATCTCTGAACAGTATTGACAAGACACTTCAATCCCTCAAAATCATCACTTGCAAGTTTTGACAGTGAAATTGCCCAGACACTACAGATAAGTCTCCCCTCAGTCTGGAACTGAATCCCAGTTAATGTTAGACATAGCCCCTCGCCAACCCTCTTCCAGCAAACTCCAGAAACATGGATGTGACATTGCAAATTCAACCCCTGGGATCTCCACTGTGTCCCTGCTTGACAGAGGCACAGCAAACTAGCCTTAAACGGTGCCTTCTGTGACATACTTTACAGAGGCACAGTAGCCTACTGTACTGGGGAGGCAGGCACCAAATACACTCTGGCTAGGCTTATGTATTCCCTAGGGCAAACAGCCTAGTATCGACCTCTGCACCCATATGTTTATGTTTGGGATACACAATATTTGTTGCTGATAAACTGTTTGCAGGTCTTTATTGCCATAGCTTTCCCTGTTTCTATGAACAACTTGTGTATCTGTGGAAGATGTTTGATCATGACAGTGTTCCAGTATATTACTTATGTCTCTGTTGTCATTTAACTGTGTGCACTGGGCAGATTGCTGTATTGTGGGAGGTTCCTGGCTTAAAACATACAAATGCCAGATATGTGTGGCCGACTGCTATACTGAGACATGGTCTAAGTGTGTGAGAATGCCCAGTTCAGGCTTTCCATGGTTTGTTGCATGACATATGTCTCATTTATCAAAGTGTGTGAGCATGCCCAGTGTGACCTTTCCATATGTTGAGATCTGAGGTCCACTACATTTGTGGTTGTGTGTGAACTTGAACAATATTTGACATTTATAGTGTGTGTGTGTTGGAAGTCATGTTGTGTTCTTAATGCCCAGCTGCTTTGTGTCTGAACCCAACAGGGATTATGCTGTGCCTGCAGGGTTTCCATGGGATAGTTTGCATACACTTGTCAACATTCTTTCATACTGACCAAACATTGTAATATTGTCATAATGTAGTGGTTCAGCCCTTTCACTCTGGTGCACAGTATCTTGGGTTTGAGTCCCATCACTGCTTTAAATATTCATACTGAGCACACCAGACTGGTTAAGGGCCAGTTGGGCAAATATGACCATGTTGCATTTTGTTCAGCTATGGCCTACTTAAACCAGGCTTGTCCAACATTACTAGTGTATTCCGGAACTTGGGTGGACATTGACAGACACTAGGCTATGTACCCCAGGGCATTTCTAATCCTAGTCAGAGTGTGATTGTCCTTCAACACACATTTTAACTGGAGTTTGCCATGACATTTTTCAAGGTTAGTATACTGTGCCTCTGTCTAACTGTGACATAAAAGTGATACCCAGGGTAAACATACAATCTCCCATCCACTCATCAAGACTCCTCTTGAAAAGAGTCAATGAGGGACTCTCTGGATAACCTGGACTGGGAGTTTACTCTTATGGATCTATCACTCCAACATGTCCTATTTATTTCAGTGCTGAGGTTCAGGTCTCTCATGTACATAGCTCAATGGGATTCAGATTTTACAAGGTGCAGCATGTGCATTGAGTCCAGGTTGGACATGGCTTTATACATCAGGCACAGATTGCCTCTGGGCAGGCAGTATGCCACTGTGTGGAGCTGCAGATTGTTTAATCAGGCAGCACATGGCATCTGTTAGAGCCCTTTGATCCTCCTGGTGAGGTACTTTTTTTCAGACCCCTATGGCCACGTGGTTGTCAAATGTGAGATTTCTATCAACTTGTGTCCCCAGGTCTCTTATTACTTCTTCTGTACTTAATGGGTTACCACCTATGTGGTAATTGGTGGGCACTTAATTTTTGCCAAAGGGGATGACTATACACTTTTTTGCGTTTAGCTTGATGACATGGCTCTGGCACCAGTTGTCTGTTTCTATGAGGCCCTTTTGTAGGATGCTTGTGTCAGCTGGAGGGTCAGATATGGGGCCCAGTTTGTAGTCATCTGCAAACTTGTTCAGACACAGTCCTTCCATATTGGTCTGTACCTCCGAGAAATATATACCAAACAAGGGAGGTCCCAGGACCAAGCCTTGTGGGATGCCAGTTGTAGCTGGTTTGGAGTCTGACATGGCTCCAGCATTTCTGAACATGTCAGTTCTGTCCTTGAGCCGGTTTGCAACCCATCTAGTGACATAGGGGTTTATATTTAAGCTGGTGAGCTTATCTATATATGACCAAGTGGGGTATTGTATGGAAGGCTTTTACAAGGTCCAGGTAGGCTGTGTGGACCACCTTCCCTTCATCAATGGCCTTGGTGACTGTTTCAAATGACTCAACCAGGTTTAAGGTGCAGGATCTGCCCTTAAGAAAGCCACACTGGGTAGGGTCCATTGTCTGTAGGTCCCCAATATCTTTATTTCTGAGGTCCATGATGATCCTTTCCATAGCTTTGCAGACCAAGCTAGTCAGGAGGATTCTGGGGTGATAGTTTGCAGTATCCATTCAGGCACCACCTTTGTGGAGAGGGACCACTGTTGCTGTACACTGCTCTTTGGGTACATATCCTGTGGTAAGGCTGAGATTGAGCAGTAGTTTTATTTGGTGTTCAATTCTTCTTGGAGTTCATGTTGGATACAGCCTGGGACACCATCTGGTCCCATTGATGCTGTGTGTTTTGCTTTGGAGACTCTGGCTGTTACCTGAGCATCTGCGATGTCAGGGGGCCAACATTTTGCTGGGATAGATATTTGGCCTTTTGGTGGGGGGGGGGGGAGTTTGCACTGAACCTGTCAGGTCGGATGTTGGCAATGTCTGTGGGTTTGGTGTATTGTTTGTCATTTTGGACTAATTCTGAGCATATCTGGGAATTCCCACCCAGGTTCCTACCATCAGTAAAGAAAGCCTTGTGATTATCCTTAGTGTTCTGTACAATGTTTATCTCATAGCTGGCCTTAGAGGATTTTATGTGTGGCCATAATTTTTTGTCATAATACTGATCAGAGATGCCTTCCCTTTTTGGGTTTTGCTCTATCATGTAGTAGCTTCCTCCTTCTCTTGCATGGTTTGTTAATGGCTGGGGTCCACCAGACAGGATGCCTGCCTTTGGAGGATTGGGTCTTGGTTTTATTTGGGATTGCATAATCCATGATTTCCTGAAGGTGTTCATAGAATGCATTTATAAAGGGTTCTGAGGTCTGGGCCATATTTTCCATAGGCACAAGGGCTTTAATGGATTCCTCCTCAGTTTGGAGGAGTGCAAAATTTGCTTTACACATGTTTTTCACTGTGGTTTTCTGGCCAGGGACTGGGGTCAGGATGTGAATATCCAGTGAGATTACTCTATGGTCTGATCTTACCAGTGAGGGATACACTTCTGGTCTTGGGCATAGAGTCCCCATGTTGGTGATTATCAGGTCCAGTATGTTTACCCCTCTTGTGGGAGTGGTAACAAGTTGTTCCATAGCATTTCGGTTTATGAATTCTAGGAACCTTTGGCCTAGGGTGTTGGAGCTAGAGTAATGCTCCCAGTCTATGTTTGGGTAGTTGCAGTCACCCAATATAATGTTGTTTGTAGAGACCTTCATATTTTCATGTGTTCTCAAGTAGGTCAAGTGGGGTTCCTGGGTTTAGGAGGGTGGTCTGTAGCAGGCTATAAACTGGGAGGCAGTTTTAGCCACTGTTACTTGCATGTAGATAGTCTGTGCTGCTTCATGCTGTGGCACCAACCTGGGGGTGTGGGCATCCTTGACAATTATTGATACTCACCCTCCTTTCGTAGTTAGTTCCATGTTTTGGGGCTGTAAAGCATGGTATGAGGTGTAACCTGGTAGTGCTAGGGTGCTCTTGGGAGCCTTGAACCAGGTTTCTGTTACTGCACAGATATCAACATTATCCATGCTGAGGACTGCATGCATCTTGCAGTTTAGACTTCTGGCACTGGGTAGCATGACTTCTAGTTTCTTATCCCTTGTGATACCTATGGAGGTGGGTTTGTGTTTTGAGCCTTACCTATTCAAGGCACTATGGGGGTGACAACAGCCTTTGCCAGTATCCAAAAGGCCAGGGGTGATAGGTGCAAGCCATCCCTAGCAGAGCATCGTGTCTTGTTGAGCATGTCATCCCAGGCTGACAGGCATTGGATCCCCTTTGACTAACAACAATACTTAAGCCAATTGCTGTAATTGATCATCTTGTCTTCATATTGTGGCATCATGCTTGGTGAGGTAGGATGTTACTCAGGGTCATCAAGTTTGCATATACTACATGGTGTTACATTGCTTAACACATGGCAATCATGCCTCAGGTGGTGCTGCAGGGCTGCCTATGTTGGATGCACATACTACACTCCCTGTACATGTTTGGAAGCAGGTTGTGTCAACTTAGGCATCCCTTTTACTATATGTGTGAGTCAGAGAGAGGTATCATTTCCAGGGTTCCTACTGAGCCAGTGTATGTGCTATGCGTTGCCTCTTTGCCAAGGCCAAGGCATACTGGGCATGCCTCCTTCTGCCTACTGGGGCAGGCTCAGGTTGTTCCTACTCCGAGTCACGCTCTGCCTGTGATGGCCTTGGCACTGGTGGGGGGCTGTTTGGCCCAGGCCTATGCTGGTCCTGCTGCTGCTGTTTTCGTAGGATCATATTATGTAGCATAGCACATACCATGACAATTTGGGTACATGTAGTTGGTGAGTATTGCAAGGCTCCACAAGATGCGTCTAGGCACCGGAACCATGACTTGAGCAACCCAAACACATGCTCGATTACATTTCGTGTTTGTGCGTGTGCCTCATTATGGCGTTCTTGTTCAGGTGTGTGTGCATTTCTGATGGGTGTCATCAGCCTCGGCTCCAGTGCGTAGCCAGCATCCCCCACTAAGTGACCATGTGGAATGTCCCCATTGGCAAATGTCTGGTACAGCTGCATCAGATGCCAGATATGGGAATCATGGTAGCTTCCAGGGCAGCCAGCACACACATTCATTATTATGCCCTGGGCATCACACATGACCTGGCAGTTGATGGAGGGGAAGCCCTTGCGGTTAATGTAGGCCCTACCCCGCTCACCGGCTGGTGCTTTGATGCATATATGCGTGCAGTCTATTACACCCACTACCTCAGGGTATTCTGCTATTTGCTGGAAGAGACGCATATTGCTGGCCAATACCTCACGGGAATTGGGGAAATATACATGATGACTGACATGTGCTGACATGGCATCCAGGAACTGGTGCAGTACCCTTGATGCTGATGCCTGTGATATCCCCATCATATCACCAGTTGGTCTCTGAAAGGTACCTGTTGCTAGTATTCTTAGGCCAACACATACCATGGTTTCCACTGGGATGGGTTCCCCTCTGTTGGTTCTGTGTGTGAGGCGTGGCCTGCACAGCTCAACAATTTGCTGCAGGAGGTCTCTGTCCACTCTATAGTGCTCCACTATCTCCAGCTCATGTAACCCCTGGTAGGTGACCCTGGGCCTGTACACTCTTCTCCGTATCCTCACTGTGGGTTGTCCGGCAGCATTTGCATTGTCACCACCCTCAGCATGTTGCATATGTCGCCTTATAACAGCCATGGCAGCCCCTAGCATTTTTTGTCTGAGTGAAGCTTTTTCAGTTTTCACTTCTAGTAGCTTACTCCAGTGTTGCAGTGTCTCTTGAGAGAAACAAACTGCACTGTTGTTTACAGAGTTTTAAGTGCTGGGCTGGGCTAGTGTTCTGCCTGTGTAATTGCCTGATTTCGGTTGTTTTCACTTGCTAGCTCTACAAGCACAAACACGCTCACAGCAGCTCACACGCGCGCACACATGCTTAGACAGACTAAAACTTGCTTATTCGGGTTAAAATGCGCACACCAGCGCAAACTGGCTTACAGGTCTTTACACAGTCTTATACATGCTTACTCTGGCTTACACGCGCGCACCCACGCTTCCACGCATGGACTTTGTCTTACTCGGGTTTACAGGCGCGCACACGCGCGCATACCCACTCAGCAAGATACTTTGGTGTTATCCACAGTATACACCTTCCATTTCTTGGATTTCCCTGGCCTACCTGTTGACACACCTCTTTCCATGATGTCTAACTGACACCAAACACATGCCACTGTCCTCCAATGAGCTTCACTACTTTCATACATACCCCCCTGGTGATGTCACCTATCTCCTACTCTGTTCCTCCCCATATCCTACTCCTACACTCCACTGACAGTGCTCATTTGCTATGTAAAAGTGTGATTCACTATCCTAACACTCATTTACATAGGATTGATTACTAATGCTTGGTTACATGTCTTAGACTGGGCTTCTCCCCTTAGCAATCCCTACTTGGTGGCCATGTTGTCTTCAGCCTGCTATTCCCTTACATTGTAATTTGACAATTGTCATAAATTCCCTGTTTGTGGCTCTTATTGCCTTATTTTATGATTTTTTTAGCACACCCTGTTTGCGCGATGCTGCGCTATGCTTAAACATGGGAAATCGGCGAAAAAAAAATTGTTTTTATTTTAATTTTGCATCAAGGAAACTTTCCAATGGCAGTATATTTGGCCATTGGCATGCTTCCTCAACCATATGCAACCTTTATTTGGAGCTGACAAGGCTCCATTGTGCTATTTGCAGAATGGTACTCAGTTGTCAACTGAGTACATTTCTGCAGCTAACACGTCTCCTACTCGGACAGGTTTCTGCTTCCTGGATCACAAATTTACTTCATTTGCATGCCTTTTGGCTGCAAGTGAGGTAATTTGCATATCACAGCCCTCTCTGTGTAGGAGACGTGTTAGGAGCTCTCTTACATGCCCCTACAGGCTGTTCGTGGATCGCTCATTGGACATGATGGCTGCATGGAGTCTTATTCTACTCGTAGACTCCATGCAAGCCATCATGAATCTGGCCCATTGTCTCAATGAAAGAAAGTCTGACCAGCACAGAATTTCTTGCACAGCATACTACCAAGTAATCAACCCTTTCAGCGGAACAATTAATAAGAGATCTTATTTGATATATCTCATGGGTATTCACTGATGTAAAATGTCTAGTTTTACATACCTTGTTACAATGTGCACAATGACCACAAGGAATACATCATATTAGTCTCTTAGCCATTAAAGTCAATTAACTGTCACAAACAAAATTATTTCTCTTACACTTAGAAAAGGCATGGCCCATGGATCTACCTCTTCTATGGAAGAGCTGTGCATTGTTTGATAAATAATCAACAAAAAATGGGTCCTGCATCAAAATCCTCCAATATTTATTCAAACCATTTCTGATTTAGTAACTGTTGGAACCATTTGTTGTTTGGAACCTAACTGTGTTAGTATTCTGTGTCTTATTCCTATATCATAATATTTCTGCCTAGGTGTGTTACATACTTTGGTAAAGCCATATGCAATTTAGATTTGTCATTCCCTGGCTGTTTAAAAATACTGTTCAAATCCTGAGACTCCTGTTCAAAATCATCATTACTACTACAAGTACATTTATAGGTTCATAGGCGTTTACTAGGCCAATAGCCCTAGGGCCTTTACATTTACAAGCCTAGCCATGTTATACCTATATTCCCTAATTGACCTTGGTTAGATGGTCATTACTCACAGGATAAGTCTATGATCAGCACCAACTGCTCCTGTCCATGAGGGACATGGGTGCCACCCCTAGTGTGAATTTACAATCTTCCATTCAATTGTCTAGGTTGTTCTTGAATAGAGGTATTGAGGACCTCTGTTTCACATGAGCTGAGAATTTATTCCAGAGGAACGGCAATCTATGGGCAATATATCTGTCTCTTCAGCATGTTTTGTTAATCTCACAGGCTAGGTTAAGATCCCTGAATTGAGTGACTCTTGTCCCATGTGATTTGCATCTGTGCAACATTTCCATTAGGGCAGGGTCAGAGACTGCTCTGTAGGCCAGGCACAAGTCGTTGCTCAGCAGCCTGTAGGATGCAAACTACAGTGCAGGGCTTTCAGGCTTTCCATGTAGGTCATGTTTTGGAGATCCTGAATCCTCTTGCTGAAAAACCTCTGTGGTGTCTCCAGCTACTGCAGGTGACTGGTAGTTACATGCAAAAGAGAGCATGGTACTCTGTTAGTGGTCTGATGAGGGTTGAGTACAGAGGAGTTATAAAATTCTTAGTCTTGAATGTGACACCCTTACTTATGAGATGCACAACATAGAAAGCTTTTCTTACCACTGTGGGCACATAGTGATAGAAGTTTAGATTGCTATCAACCTATGTTTCCAAATCTCACACCACTGGGTTTGAGCTTGGGGGGTGCTATCAATATTGTAATTTGCAGGGACGTCCTCTTTGCCAAAGGGGATAATAATGTACTTTTCTGAATTTACTTTTACCTCATGGCTTTGGCACCAATCATTTGTCTCTGTTAGCTCCTTTTGAAATATGTTAACATCATTGGTGACTCAATGATTGTGCCCAGTTTGCTATCATCATCAAACTTGGTAAGGCACAGGCCATCTACTTTTGCCTGGACATCAGAGAAATAGACTGCAAACAGTAGAGGGCCCAGCACAGATCCTTGTGGTACACCACTGTCAACTGGTCTACTGGTAGAGGTGGAATCCCCAACTTTGACAGTATGCATTCTGTCTGTGAGCCAGTTGGCTACCCATCTAGTGACATATGGGTTAATTCCCAGTTGGGAGAGTTTCTCAATGATACCTGAGTGGGGAATTGTTTCAAAAGCCTTAGCTAAGTCAAGATAGGCAGTATGTACTGATTTACCATCATCCAGGGCTTTGGTGACATTCTCAAAGAAGTCTACCAGGTTCAATAAGCATGATCTACCCTTAATGAAGCCAAACTGTGTCAGGTCAAGAGTTGAAGGTCTCTTATGTCCTTGCTGATAAGGTCCATGATGACTCTTTCCCTGGCCTTGCAAATAAGGCTGGTTAGGCTTATGGGTCTATAGTTCCCAGGTTTGGTTGATGGACTCCCTTTGTGTAAGGGGATTACTGTTCCTGTTCTCCACTCTGCTGGAACAAAGAGTGCTCAGGCTGAGGTTAAAGAGAGTGGCAAGTGGTTCTGCTAGATCTTGTTTCAGATTGTTTTGTAAGCAGCCTGGGATTTTATTGGTCCCAAAGAGACTGTGTTTTTGGCCTTGGAGAATGCAGATATGACATGCTCTTCGGTGATACTAGGTAGAGGACTGGTGTCAGGTATGCTTTGAGTTATGACTGGTGGGGACAGGAGGGTGAAGTTTGCAACAAATCTGTCAGCTAGCAGGTTGGCAATTTCCTCAGGTTCAGTATGACAGGTACCCTCCACTACAAGTTCAGCACTTAGTTGGGCATTCCCTTTTAGATTTTGGATGTACATAAAGAATGCCTTATGATTATCCTTAGCTAGGGACACTAATTTAGCTTCATGACTAGCTTTATAGGACTTTACAAGATATCTGGTTTGCTTGTTCAGGCTGTGGAGGGTATGCTTCTTCTGCTGAGTAACTTCCCTTTTGTTCTTAGACATCAGTTTCTTCCTTTTGTTATATAACCTATTTATGCTTGAGGTCCACCAGGGTGGCCTGTTTTTTTGGAGAACCTGATTTTGATCTGGTCAGGTACAGCCAAGTCTATACACTTGTTTATGTGGTTATACAGGGTATTTGTGTACTCCTCTGCATAGGAGTCATTGTTGGCTGTGTTAACAGGAGGGGGGTGAAACTTTTTATACCAGAAACTAGTTGCTTTGGTGAAATTTTTTGCTTTTTTTCTCCTGTCGGGGTGTCAGGTCTGATTGTTACTTCAAACAAGACAGATTTATGGTCTGACCTTACCAGGAGAGCAACAGACAGGGGGTAGTGCAGTGATCCCCCCATGTTGGTAAGTACTAAGTCTAGTAATTGTGGGGGTGAAAACTAGCTGTTCCAGGGCATTTGTGTTGACAAGCTCCAGGAACCTCAGGGTGAGCATGTTTGTGCTCATGAATGTTGCCCAATTGATGGAAGGTTAGTTGAAATCTCCCATGACCAAAGAGTTTGGCTGTTTAGTGAGTAACTCTAGTAAGTCCAGGTAGGGGGTATGCTTCTCTTGGTTCATGGTGGGAGACATGTAGCTAGCAATGATGTGGCAGGGTGATTTACTTATAGACAGTTGGACCTGGAGTAGCTCAAGACAGTCATACTGTTTAACCAGTCTTGAGGTGTATTTGGCTTTAATGAAGATGGATATACCACCATCTTTGGTTCTTTCACACTTTTTTTTTGGGAGGGGTCTGAATATGTGGAAGGCATAGTCTTGCATGGCTGGGGTGCTGTCTGTGGCCTTGAACCATGTCTCAGTGACTGAACAGACATCAGCATCTTCCAAGGTGAGGAGTGCTTCCAGGAAGTTCAATTTCTTGTTTAGGCTTCTAGCATTACGCAGCATAACCTTGAGTTTGTCTCAAACACATTTTTTCACGTCAGAAATTTTGTTGTTTGGACATTGCCTAAAAAAGGCACTATGGGGGAGGCAAGCACCTTTGCTGGTATCTAAAAGCCTATGGGAGACAGGTGCAAAGCAGCATGGTCTCTCAACCATGTCTTCCCAGGCTGACAGATACTGGACCCCCCTGGAATGACACCAGAAGCTAAGCCAATTGTTGAATTCAATAATTTTTTGTCTATATTGTGGCATCATCCTGGATGAAGATAGAATGCTACTTATGGCTAGGGACATACCTGCTTGGGATACATAATCTGAGAGTTCAGTCATATCTCTCTTCATATAATCCAGAGAGGTACATCTCATGTCATTCACCACAACATGTATTATGATAGAGTCATAACAGTAATTGTTGTTGAGCGACTTGAGTGCATGCGTGATTTGACAGATCCTGGCACCTGACAGGCAGCTGACTGTGACCTTCTCCTTGTCCAGCTTGGTGAGGTGTAAATCTGTATGTCTCACTATGGAGTTACCTATGACCAGGACATTTATTTTGACATGTTTAGCCTTACAGGGTTATTTGCTGAGACACTGATGTGTGTGTTGTTTTGTGTAGGGGATTCTATTTGCTTTGCAATGTGTGCAAGTGGTTTCTGCTTGGGAGGTCTCTGATCTTTTGGTAGGCTTCTACTGAATACCTCTGCATATGTGAGTTTATGTGTTGTGACCTGGTTTTGTGTGAGAGGTGATGTGTGTGTGCTAACAACCTGTTTGATGTCCAGTTTGTTGTTACATGAGAGAATTGATTCCAAATTCATAGTGTAATTACAACTCTCACATATTGTACTTGTTAGTTTTTGGAGTAAGTGGTTGTCAGTATACATGAGGCAATTATTACTTTGTCTCAGGATGCCCATGCAAATCAGGCTGGCCAGAAAAATTGTTGGAAACTGATTGTCAATTAGTGCAGGTTTTTACCATGACTACAATTTGGGAATGGGCTAGTTTGACCAGATTTTGCTCTAGGATTAATAAAGGGGCTTATTCTATTGAAGGCTAGGGATGAAAACTATGGCAGCACTTTTCACTTCGTAACTAAGTTTCCTGCAATCCAGCAGGGAAGCTTGGGAGGGTTAACTAACTGATGTCTAGGAGAAAATTGTCTTTACAGGTGTTTGTGTCTATACAGGGTACCGCTGAATCTTGTTGAGTGGTGAGCAGCTATGTGCAAATGTGTGGCTTAAATACAGGCAAAAATAAACACTTTTAAGCTAAGCTACCAATGGGAAAGCACACAATGTGCTTTTCTCCAGCAATCTCCAACTCAGATGAGGCTTATACGTCACACTTCTGCCACAAGTGTGTAGGCAGGGCCCTCCTAATATAAAATGGCTGTAACAGTGCTCATATTTAACAATACAGTCTAGATTCAGCAGATCTGAATCTAGTCTATGCTATGTAACTGTGAAACTATGAATAAGGGATACTAGTAACCATATTTAGGGGTTGGGGTAGCAACTTTTAGCATGTAACAAAGAATTCTTATGAAATGCTTCTTGTATAAACTTGTAGAAAAAGAACCTCCCACATTTTTAATGAATTTGACATCTAAAAAATATAGTTTCTCAAGTTACAATCATAAGTATAAGTAATGCCAAAATCATTAGTGTTCTAAAAAAGCACAATACCTTTAAATTCACTTAATGTACCACCCACCAGATAAACAATCATCCAAATACCTCTTCCATACAGTTAAAGTTTACTAAACTATTGAATCAATAGTTGAAAGCCACCAGACGTCTAAGCCCATAAATGCATTAGCATAAGTAGGGGGAAGTGTCCCCCATAGTTGTTCTCTTTTGTTGGGTATAGCACTTATTATTAAAATAAACATTTTACAGTACCATTTTTAACAATTCTATCAAAACTTCTGAAAACTCTTTGCTGTGAAAATCAGATATTGTCAAAAATACTGTACTGCTTCAACACCTCTGTCATATGGGATAGACATACAGAGTGCTTGCACATCCATAGCACACAACATAGGTTGAACTAGCTACCTTAACATGCTGTAAGCATGTTAAAAAAATCCGCAGTGTCCTTTAACCTGTGGGTCATCATAACCAGCAAAAGTTTCAAGCATACATCTAAGAATTCAGACAGTGGCTCTGTTAGAATTATCCTGCCCTTATGGGCCACCCTAGCACAGGCCTAACCTGTTTTTTTTCTTAAGTATTACATAAAAATACTGTTTAGTTGGATCATCAACTGTTAATTGCACCAACAATTCCTGTTCAGTAATACCCCTATCCTCCATTTATCTCACAAACTTGTCAACATGGGTTTTAAAATGTCTTGTAGAGTCTAAAGATGATTTATGATAAAACATCAAATTATTTAACTGAAGTTTAGTCTACAAATGATAAACCTTATGGTCCTATACATCTATAGCACCCCCTTTATCAGCTTGAATGATAACTGCATCAGCATTATTTTGTGATCTCTTCAATGCTGATATTTCAGAATGGGGAATATATTCTAACAAGGGAAGAAGACTATATTGCCTATTCTGAAATAAAACCCTTTAGTTAACTTCAAATTTTCTTAAAATACTTTGCTCAGACTGTTTACCAAAGGATGATGGGGGGAGGCTAAACTCAAATTCTTAAACCTGAAGACACCACAACCGTAATCATGAATCTCAATATTTATTGCATTATGAGGGTTCTGATGAAACCAAAACTTTAAATGTAATGACATAGTAAAAGACTTTAAGTCAAAAACTATATCACCATGTGAAACAGAAAAAGAAGGTACAAAAGACAATCTGTTATTAAACAATGAAAGTTCACCAACAGTCAAAATATGAGTAGAAATATTAATAACCAAATTATCCTGAAAATATTCTTATTTTTCACAGTCAATGCCTGGATCAACATTTCTTGCATTTTTCTCATATTTCTTTATTTTAATCCCTCTTTCTCATATTTAAAGTGGTCATAGAAACTACAGTAGGATTCCAGTTAAAAACAAGGGTTGTTCCAAAAATTTAAAGGTCTGTATCGGTACCAAAAGAAGCATCAGCAATCGTATTTAAATTAAAACTAACCAAGTTTTTAATTTCAGCATCTCTTTGAGGTTTTGCTTTACCAGGCTTATTGATGAAGTTATCAACTTAAATCATACCACACTAAAATTCATACAACAGGCTGTTAGTTATGTCCATAATCAAATGATATTTCATTGCTCTTACTAAGCAATCCAAACTCTATGTACTGCACCTGCCTGCTCTCAGCTCTTCTACGTCCTTTAATAAAGTATACCATTCCCTGGAGTCAAGATGGCCCACATAAAACAAACAAAACTTCCATGACTTCTCCCCAGTCTGACCCATAATTGCCCTCCAAATGGATAATCCCTCTCCCAAGGCTTACCTATCTCCTGTTACCTCCCAAATATGAAACATCTCTACTTTCACATGTTTGAAATTTCTCTTTGAGTAAAACCCCATGTCCCTTCCACATGACCAGAGTTTTGAATCACATGTGCAATAACTGATGTTTCATGTCCCAAATGGTCACAATTTCATTTTAACTCTCACATGCTCCTCAAACATCACTCCAATATGTTCTACTTTTCTATCTTCTACTTTTTAACCCAGCTTTCATGTAGTGGAAGCCAACTTCTCCAGCCATTCCTTGTACCAAAACTTTATAAATCTGCAATAACAAGCACTTAAAATGTTGCTGAATTTCTGCTATGTACTTTGATGAACTTCTACAATCTTTTTAACCTTGTCTTCTATCTTCATTCAGTTCTTAACTGTTTTTTTTATTTTTCACTAATATAACAATTTCCACTCCGATAAGAATGATATATTGCAAGATTTAACCTCTACTGATTAAAAAAAAACAGGCTACTGAAAGATCAAATGATGTACATAACAGCTACCCAAACACAGCACACATCTGTCCTCCTCCCTAACCCTTAATTAAACCTGCAAACAATCGCAGAGCCAATTCAGCTTTGACCTTTCTGATGGGCATTTTTCCTCCTTAACAATCCTTTTAATTAAGTCTTTAAAGTGGGCATATTTGTTATGAGACTATTTTTTTTATTGGGCCATCAAGATGGCTTGTTTTTTTTTTAATTTCCCATTATGCTTGGTTCTAGTGAGGACTACTAGATATATAACCCCTTTTATGTGGGAGTAGAGTTCAAATGAAAAGGTAGCAGCTGAAGCTATATGGAGAGTGTTGGCACTGCAAGTAAACATAAATAGCTCACTAGAGAATGTATGCAAGTTTGTATGTTTATTTTTTTTAAATAACTGTGTGTGTGTGTGTGTGTGTGTGTGTGTGTGTGTGTGTGTGTGTGTGTGTGTGTGTGTGTGTGTGTGTGTGTGTGTGTGTGTTTGTATTAAGGTTATTGTAGGATAGTAGTGTTCTGTTCATTGTGATAACTGTAGTCCTGCACTTATATGCAGTCCCCTTGAGTCGCCATATGACTTCCTAGTTTGAATGTGTTGAGCTGCAATCAGCTGTGGTTTTGCTAGAATGACATCCACTCGTATATGTATGCATATGCATATGTATGTTCTTTATATGGCACACAGCATAGCATAGCTTTCAACTGTCCAGAATTTTGCAGACTGTCTAGATTTTTGCCTCATACTTTTGGGCTGTTCCTCATAAAATCAATGAGGACTGAAGCCAATAAAAAATAACAGACATTTGAGTTTCAGAAAATGTATGGTAATGCAAAACCTGTTATCCTAGCAACTGTAAAGTTTGTAAGAGCAATATTTAAAAGCTGTCCTTGATTGTGGGCCTTTCTCTCCCATTAATTTTAGCTTTGCCCAGATTTCTTGAGCTGAGAGGTTAAGAGGTGTGCAGCACAGAAGAGGCACAGTTATGCACCATAATATCAAGGGTCCTAATGATACAAGAAAGTGGACACAGCATCTAAGTCCGCAAAACACACATCAGTGAACATGCTTGCAATGTGTGTTACTTAGGGATCATGATACATACAAATATCATACTTGGTCTGTACATGGCACAGGAGGATAACATTAGTGGGTATATCAGCAACCCAAACTCTGGTACAAAATCTTTAATACAATAAAAACATTCCTCTTCAGCTTTAGCCTTCAATGAAGTACAGTCAATAACAGCATTGTCTGTGCTGTTTCATAGAAAAGCATAAGATAGACAATTGCTGAATGTGTTAGAACTTAAAAAGGTAAATGTAAATGTTGCTGGCCTGCTTCACAAGCCACAAAACAGTAACAATTCAGACATCTTCCTATTCTAAGGGCTAAGAGGATACTCTTCACAACCCCATACATATTATTGCACACAAGAACTAGCACACAAATAAAGGTTGAGACGTGCCCTCCCCCCCCCACACACACACACGCACACACACACAGTAAGTTCAGTGTTCATCTGGCCTCCTGATCCCAGCAGGTGATGTGCTTGTCCTTAGCTATTAAGAACTAAGACCAGAATCCCTTTTCAACTTCAGTAGAAAATTAAGAGATTGTGGAATGTTCATCCCTGGCTTCCCCAGAAACCTTGCTGGTGCATTTTGAAGTTCTTGTACTTTTATTATGCATTTCATTGAGGGCATTATGTGATTTCTTCAGTCTGTTTTAGTCCTCAGAAATCTCCATATTTTACTAGCTTGCTGCAAAACAAGGAGTTTTAAACTGTTGACAGTATGATGACTGTAAAGTTTTCTGCTAGACTCTTCTGCTGAAAACAAGGCTCAGGGGCCTCAGATGCTTGTTTATTCTATTCCTGTTTGGTACAAAGGATATGAATAAGCTTGAAGATCTCCCAGAATTTAGACCAAAGGTGAATCTTCACTAGGATCAGTCTATTGCTTTTGCAGTGGAGTATCATTTCTCTAACTATAATATTAACTGTCATGATGATTTAGCTAGGGCTGCACATTCAGAATGGCATGGCTGAGGCTGTTGTATGAAGAAGGAGCTCAGGAGCAAGATAGTGACGGCTCATTTTTTGACAGGTGCTGGTCACTCAGCCTGCCCAGGAGTTGATTGAATTGCATCCTTAGGAGAAACCAAATCCTCACGTCTGGATAGTCTTTATTGTCCCTCTAAGTATTTTTCTTCTTTTCCTTCTTTACCTTCCCTTATTTGAATTGGCCAATCTCAAAAAAAAGGAAGAAGTGTCATTGCCAGCTGAATAAGGCCTACAAGTACTGAAAAGATTTTACCCTGCAGTGCTGAGTAAGATGTCCAAGATGATGATCATACCATCTACCCCATCACAGTCCTGAGTCTGGTCTGACACTGCCCATAGAGCGGTAGTACTCTCAATTTAATGTAGCGTGGAAAACCATCAAAATGGCTGATTGGTTTCTAGATGTTGCCTGTCCAGGTCACAATCTAGAACTTACCAGTCTTCTTTCAGAAAGAGCTCTGTTGTTGGTGTTGGCTCAGTCTGTTTTAGTGATATGTTGGTATAAGCCCTAACTCTGCTCTTCAAAGGAGCTGTAGAAGCTGTTGTAATTTTGGAGAAGGATCAAGAGTTTTACATCTGTGTTCTTTCGCCAACAGGGGGCATATTATGTCCCATTCTGAATGTCAGTGACTTCATCCAGCACATCTGGGATATCCAATTCTGGATAGTCACCCTGCAGATGATTGTGCCTTTGCTCTTGCAGAGTACCCTGTGGTATTGCTGGACATGAGGGATACCATTTAGCAAATCAGCATTTGTGAACCAAGCTGGAAATTTCTCTGTTTTGCTCTTAGAGACATTATTTCTAGTACAAAGTTTTGTACTTTCAGTTTTCCTCAGGGTCTAGAAGCATCACTAAGGCATTAATTGGCAATGGTCAGGCCTTGCAAAATAAGGATCTTGTGGTCTTCCCATATGTAAATGACTGTTTCCTGGTGATCTCAACTTGAGGCTTCCTGGAAGGAGCCCTCCTGTAGGTACTCCCATGATTGTAGTTTCTGCAGGTAACCATACATTGAAGGAAGCCATCTCTGACTGCTGCTCATAGATTCAGAGAGTCATAGGTAAGTACTATACTAGTTGCCCTTTTGGGCCATTTTAAGCCTAGTCAATTTCCCTTTTTTGCTTGAACTAACCTATCTCATTTGGTTAGAGATTGGCTTTACCCATCCCATGCCTGATAATTATATATTACCCCTAATGAGAATAACTGGGGTCATATTGTAGATAATTTGAGGGGGACCCGTGCATTTGATAAAGCATTTAGGAGCTGCATCTGTCCATTAGTAGTACAGTGGATAGTCCTGGGGTAAATTTTCTGTTTCCCATTCATACATCCAATTTGGACTTGAATATGGACAGGGATGAACTTTGTTTTCTGTGGATGGGGAACATGTTCCAGAGGAGTTGTGTCCTGTAAGATATATACCCGCTCCTTCAAAACTTTCTGTTGATATTAGAGAAGAGGTTTAGATCCTTAGAAATGAAAGCATTTCTCACTACAGAGATGAATACCCTCCAGTGTCACACATTCACAAATTTGGTTAAGCCTGAGGAGGTCATGGTCCTGGCCAAGTGGATGGGGACACACTGTAGGACCTAGACATAGATTCCATTCCACCTTCTAGTGTTAATGGCTATCATGATCTTCATGCCACCATTTGCATAGCTGTGGTTGTGGGTAAAACAATACACCCTGAGATGCCAGTAGCTTCAGTGCCACAACAGACTTGTGGACTTGCTTTAGATGTCTGACCTTTGTAATCTCAGAATCCCAGAGCAGCGAATATATTACAGCCATCTATATAGGGGCCTTCCTTTTTTGCAACCAAACCATCAAACACACTGATGGTACACGATTTACTTGTGGGATGGAAAACAATTTAGAGCAGTGGAAAAGCATCTTATCTTTAAATTCGTGATGCAACCCAGTCCATCATGTGGTATCTAAACAAGCAAGGGGTATCATTTCTTATCCTAGTGCAGTGAAGTGATGCTCATCTGACAGTGAGCCTTAATCGGAAAGTGTGCCAGTTTATTAACTTCCTCAAGAATATAATTCCTAAAAGACTTATGCTTCTGAATCAGTCCTCCAGTTTTTTCCTTGGCCTGCTTATTCTGGGGCTGTGTCTGGTAGGGCTTTTCTGAAAGTTGGGTATTCCACAAATTAACCTATTTGTCCTCTGAAGAATGTAGTCTTTCCCTTTATTGTGTTCATGTCATCAAGGAAAGGAGAGGTCATAGTGAATATTTTTTCCCACTCAGTCTCTCTCTCTCTCTCTCTCTCTCTTCAGTGACAGGGGAGGTTCCTACACTTATTCCTTCTATTCTTATTGATTCCAAGCCTCATTATAAAGTTCAGGAGGGAAAAGGTAATCTTCATTCACATTACTCCATAGTTATGGAGACGATCATGGCTTTAGACTCTGAGCTTTATGACAATGCAGAAAAATGTCTTTACCCTATGCAGGGTATCCCCCCATTTTTGAGGTGATAGTTGGATCCACTTCACAGCCTTGTTATTGATGTATATCCCCGGATCCCCCCAAATCTGACAGTCCAAATCTTTGGAATATATTGCAGCTGCTTGGAAACATCCAACTCAACAACTCTTTGCCTCAAAGTATAACAAGATTTAAATCCTAATGGAATTTCATCCTTATAGCCTCACTCAGCCAATTAACACCTGGTTCTCTGATATCTTAGATACTTGTATGATCTGGGTCTCAGTTATTCCATGACCAAGATGCATATGTTAGCTATATCTGTACATTATGACCTCACAGAGAGAAATGTGGCCCAGTACTGGCAGGTTATGCAGTTCCTAAAAGCTGTGCTTTAACTTTGCCATCCTTTGAAGAACTCTCTCCTCCATGGGACCTGCATTTCAGGGGTGACATGCTTACATGTGTTCTATTTGACCCTGATAGCTTAATGGCATTGATGTTTGTTTATTATGAAATGCCTTTCTTAGTGACCATCACCTCTGGGTGTAGAAGCTCAAACCTTCAAGCCCTTATATGTGCAGAAATTTCCACAGGCATATGATATCTCTCACTATAAACTTTCTAATAAAGGTAGTTTCAGAGTTATTATTGAATTGGGCCATGAAGCATTCAGTTTTGTTTGTAGATTAAGAAATGGCAGTTGTATGGTGTGTCAAATCCAGGTCTAGGACAGACTGTTAAACTTTCCTAACTTCTCCCAGGGTTTTACAACCTTGGAGAATTTTCTATGAAGTAAGAGTACAGGAAGTAAAAACTCTTGCATGCAATGAGAGTCAAGGGGCTTGCCCCTCACCTTATTCAGTACCTCTAATGCCTCTATTTTTTTCATTTTTTGAAAAAAATGTTCCATTCTTCAATCAGGACTAAAATCACTACCTTATCTGTCAAAACTAGGGGACAACGGTCTCTTCATACCTTGGACATGCACCAGTACTCAGGCATTACTTTAAGTTGGTGTATAATTTAAAAGGACAAATAGTTATTCAAGCTCCATTGTAATGAGAAGGGATGAGATGCAGTTTTTAGGCAGTCACTTTCCAAGTGGGTTATCAGTTGCTGTGTTTTTTTAACATCATGCATCTGACAATTCATTAAAAAGTGCACTGGTCAAAATTCACCCCATGAAATGAATGCATGTTCACAGTGCATGTTTCAAGGGAATCTCCATTGCTGACACCTGCAGTGTGGTTACTTGGTCTTTGGTGCTTATGTTAAGCAAGTATTAGCCCCTCAGGTGTGACTTGGGGAGGGTGGCTACATTTGTGTAGTCATTACTCCAGGACATAGCTATCTGAATTCTGTGCTTGTGCATTGATATCTACTTGTAATTCAAACAAATTGATGCAGCAAGGAGAGTCATCAATGCTAGATATAACAGATACATACCTACTGGATCCATTTATCATTGTCTCAGCCCTCCTGGCTGGTTAAGCAGTGCTCTTTCACCTTCTAGCCCATGGATAGGTATCACCTCAACTAAATATATACTGTTAAATTATTTGTTAATAACGGAAGTGCCCAATCTTCATTGTTATTGCCACATTTACAGGAAGTGGCTAGCTAGTGGCATGGTGGCAAACCGGAGTGCTCTGTGTACGTGTGATTGTGAGTAGCCAGCACATTACATCATGGTGTGTATCTGTAGAGATGTGCGAATGTCTCTAAGTATGGGATATTACGTAAAAGTGCTGTACCATAATTAGTGGGCAAGATATACCTAATCAAGATCCCAACAAGAAGGGTCCTCTTATAGAACAACTGATATGATAAGGCTGTATGTGTTGTCTTCAATGGCTACATGAAAAGCTGGACATTCCATACCTGTTTGGTTGGTAATCTCTCCCTTAGGACACAGAATACAGTCGAAACAACAGACAGGCTGACCCTTACGAGTAGCTTGTCTAAATCCACAAGAACAGCTGTCACTACAAACAGAGCGGGGGGCCTGGAAAAAAACAAAGGAATTAGGAAAAGTTTGTTATAGCAGTATGAGAACAGCATTGTTTAACCAGGCATGTCAAAGTCATAAACAGTGATGGCATTTATTGGTATTTATTAAACAGTATGAGTAATTATGCTATAATTACTCATGCCTAACTTTAAAATAGAGTCAGTCTATTAAGGTACAGTTACAATCTACACTGGTAATGAACTAAATACTGAGCTTACTGATAAAGTAGTCACTGAAAGTGAGAAGCATAAATATAGCCCCCTATAATATTAAACATATGAGTACCAAGAAACTAAACATTTTTTGTAGTATTAAACTGTCAGTTTATTCATTACATTTTACTGCAGCATATGGGTGTCTGATTCATAAACCTCTCAAACTTCCATCTTGCAGGTTTTGGCTTAGTGCAGAAATGCTTCAAGTTTTTATGTCTCATGGCTTCATAAAAAGTAGAATGGAACAGTGGAAAGTTAATGAACATTCTAATATGACATGTGCCTTCCTTGTGATATAATAAAAAGATGCATAGGGCTGTGGCTAGCCGTACATCATATTATTATGGCATATAAGTATTCCATGTGGTACAACCTACCTCTTAGGTCTTTCCCATTATGATGGCATAATACCATCCATGCTCCCTATTACATACTTTTCCATTGGAAGAAATGCTTGTGTATCTATAGGTGCTTCTGTTACCTACTCCTCCCAAGGTAGAATTATTTGGCTGCATCGCTGCCCTTCACTTTACAAATGCTTACACAGCTTTAACATCACTGGAATCCAAATTAAATTAAAATAATCTGCACAAACAGCACATTTATATATCACTCTCTCCTAGCACATGAACATGTGGTGTACAAGAGAGAGATGTTATAACAGTGAAAGTAATATTAAATGCAACTTTACGTTTAATAAAGTGCCTGTAACCAAGCACAGTAAACTATAACAAGGCACAAAACTAGAAAACAGCAAAGACTAAAAGATTAAAGCTTGTTAAGGTCAGGCATGGTAAGTTCAACAATACCAGTGGTGTCACAGCATGCACAAAATGTAAGAGCAGGTAAACATTTTGAACAATGTCAGCAATGTCAGAGAATGCTAGCTAACCATAGGCTACTTCAAATTAGTGCTTAAAACTGGCAAGTGTTGGAGATTCCCTCAGCCAGCCAGGTATCAGGTTGAAAAACATGCACTTTGATAAACAACTGCCCGAGTCACATGGACCTCAAGGTGAGTAGATGGAGTCAAAGTGAGCAAATTAAACTGCTAGCAGCTGCTGGGCAGCTGAATGCAGAGAGCAAGTTGTGGTACCAGGTCAGAAGATCCAACACAGATGTAAGCTAACACAAGAAAATGTTCATATCACCCATAGTTTAATAGGCAGCCAGAGCAGATTCCATAGAACCCTTGTGGCATGTGCAGATATATATCAAGTAGATAATCAGGTTGCAAAGATTTGCACCAGCTAAAAGTGGTCATGTTCTGATCAGCCAGGCCCAGGTACAAAACAGTACATTTGTCCTGCCAGGAGATGAGATGATGTGATGAATTAGTCCCTAAAACTACTCCTATTTGGTGTGTCCAGAAAAGTTGAAGAATAATCAGTCTAGAACACCACAAGTAATACAACAACAGTGTTTCAATCAATATAGAAGAATAGAGGGATCCACCATTTCAAAAGCCGAGTGGAAATTGAGCAATACAAAAACTCAGTAATAATGTTGATTTCTCCCCATAAGGAGGTCATTAAAACCCTAGTTAGACCCAGGTCAGTGCTCTGTCTAGCACCAGATCATTCACTTTTGGGTTGACTATCCACATATTTTATTTATTTATTTATTTACTGGGAAATTCCAAATAGATGCAGGTCCTTTTTCAGTGGATGCCCAGGGAGAAAAGCTCCACATCATGTACATGATAGAGATACAAAGTTGCAGCAATAGTAAACAACATTACAGGATGTTGGCTTTAATATAATAACAAGATATTGATTATCAACACAATACAGTAAATGTTGCAAGTTAAGATAGTTTCTTGTTGTTTATAATATTAGTAACAAAGTTGTCAGACAAGATTTTAAAGTATGTAAAGACAATTAGCTAATTCTGATTGTGGTTAGTAGTGACGGTAGTATAGTTGGGTTAAAAGTCTAGGTGGGGGGGGGTAAGGGTGGGGGTGTTAGTCTGGATTAGAACAAGGACAAAGCCAGTGCAAATTTAAGTGAAATTTGAGCGCAGTCTTGAAAAGGCTGCTGGGAGGTAGAGTAGTTATAGAGGGTGGAAGATTTTTCCAAAGTTTAGATATAGTACATGAAAATATGGCTTCTCCTCTTGAGTTTTTGGGTTTGATAATAGTGAGTTGATATTTGTTGCTTGATCTTAGGGGTCTAGTGCAGTGATAGGGTTGGAGGAAGGTTTGAAGGGAAGGGATGTTATGGGGGTGGTTAATAAGTTTATGAGCGAGGGTGAGTTGATTAAAGTGAAGGAGTTGTGGGAGTTCTAGCCAGTTTAGTTCTTTAAGGGAGGTACAATGATGGCTGTGGTAGGAGGTTCCAGTGGCAAATTTAGCAATTTTTTTGTAACAAGCTTGTGTAGGTCTGTCTGTCTAAGGTTGATAAGTATGGGGGATGCATAGAGTAGGGTGAAGATTAGCTGGGAATTGGCTATGGAGATTCCAGCTGCCTTGGTTAGGAATTGGCAGCTTTGATATAATGCACCAAGTTTCTTGTGAACTTTTTTATTGTGAGAGATATGTGGGTGTCAAATCTAAGTTTGTTGTCTTCCACACCGAGTAATTTTGTGTGTTCTGATGGAGAGATGATGGTATTGTCTTTGGCGAGAATGTTGATGTGGGGGTGTTTTGAGTGGCTTTGGAAGGTTGGAACAGGAGAAGCTTTGTCTTACTTGGGTTGAGTAGGAGCTGAGCATTGGATATCCATCTTTCTACAGAAGAGAATGATTCCTGTGTGATTTGTTGTAGTTCTGATAGAGTGGGGGCACAGCATATGAAAGTAGAGTCATCTGCATACTGTATAAGAGATGCTTGTGTGGTGGCAGTATGTAGGTTGCTAGTGAAAAGTGAGAATAGCAAAGGGCCAAGGATAGACCCTTGGGGAACTCCGAGAGTAACTGGTAGGTGAGGTGATAGGTTATTGTCCTAGATTACTGATTGCTGGCATCTGTGTAGATAGCTGTGGAACCAGTTGCAGGCTGATTGTGGGAAGGAGAGGTTGGGGAGAGTAGAAATTAGTAGCTCATGAGATACCATGTCAAAGGCTTTTGAGAGATATAGAAATATGGCAGTAGAGAAGAGGCCATTGTTTTTGTGAAGGAGAGTAGAGCAGAGGTAGTGCTATGATATGGCCTGAAACCATGTTGGGTTTTGGAGAGGAGATTAGTAGCTAGGAGGTAGTTGGAGACCTGGGTGTTGATATATTTTTCAAGTATCTTGGAGAGAGGGGAGAGGATAACAATAGGGCGATAATTGGAGAGGTTGGTGGAGGGGTTGCCTTTGTGGAGGGGAATGATGTGGGATATTTTCCATATTGAGGGAGCATAGCCTTCTGTTATGGAATGGTTGATTAGAATTGAAATTGGGTAGGCTAGTGTATCAGCTGCAATTTTCAAGTATCCAGAGGGGAGGTTGTCAGCTGCGAGTTTGGTGGGTTTAAGTTTTGACAATAGTCTTTTTATGTTGGAGGCAGGTACTGAGGTGAAGAAGAAAAGAGGAGTGGAGGTTTAGGGTTAGGAGTTGGGGGGGCTGTTGTAGGGAAGTGTTGTTTGTTTAGAGATGTTATAGTTTCAGTGAAGTGTTTGTTGAAGGATTCAGCAATACTGCTGGAGGAAGGGTGAATGGACAGCTGGGGGGTATCAACCTTCTCTGGGTGGAGGATAGTGTTAATAGTAGACCATAATTGCTTAGGGTTGTGGTTGGTAGAGTTTAGGGTGGATTTATGGTAGAGGGATTTGTCTAATTTTATTTGCTTTTTGGCTTTATTGCACAGTTCAAGGAATGAGTGCCTATCTGAGTTATTTTTTTTTGTTAGTTGCCAGTGCTCCCAGGCCTTATCTCTGGATTTTATTAGGGTTCTGGTGGTCTTTTGTAACCATGGGGCATGCCTGGATCTGACTTTGGCATTTCTTACAGGAGCATGAGTGTTTAGGATGGAGAGGAAGGTACTGTTGAAGACGTGGACAGCCTCATCTAGGTTGAGGTATTTTAGTGGTGACCAGTTATTGTTTTGCAGGGAGGAGATGAAGGAGTTGGTGTTGAAGCTGGACTTGTTCCACATTTGCCTGTGGATAATGGGCTTGAGACTGTTTGTGTGGTGCCGAATTAGGAAAGTGGGGGAGTGGTCACTAAGACTGTCAGGTAAGCAGCCTCCTAGGTAAGCGTGAGGGGCTTTGTTGACTAGGATCCAGTCAAGTAAGGTATGATTGTTAGGGTTTTTGTTGATTCAGGTAGGGGATTGGATGAGTTGAGTGAACCCATGGAGATTAAGGTGAATGGTTTGGAGATTGTTATTATAGGATAGCCAGATTATGTTAAAGTCACCAAGAATGATGATTTCCTGGGGTAGAGATAGAGTAGCTCAGCTCAAGAGATTTTCTAGGGGTGTAATATTTTGCCTTGGTGGGAAATAGCATCCTATGATATTGATTGTTTTGCTTGGGTTTAGTTTGAGATTGGCATAAAGGATTTCTGCATTGTTGTGGTGAGGGGCACATGTGTTCAGGAGTTGAATACTGAGGTGGTGTTTAAATATCAATGCTACACCACCTCCTTTTTTGGACAATCTGTCTATGCAAAGGATGTTGTATTCAGGTGGAAGTATTTCTTCACTTTTGATGTGAGATTTGAGCCAGGTTTCAGTTAGAAATAGAATATCTGAGGAATATATGCTTATGCTGGCATGTAGTTCTTGGATTTTATTGCATATGCTTCTGATATTTAGGGGCATTATAGGTAGGTCTGTTTTTTTGTTAGCTAGGAGTTGAGTTGTGGGGGGCATTGCTTGGACTAGGGTTTGTGGTTGGGTTGGATTTCGGAGGACCAGGGTTTGGATGGATGTCTCCAGTGAAGTCTAGTTTATAGAGGGTGTTTAGGATATGTTTTATATACATAGTAAATTGATTATGGTATCTTAGGGATATTTTATTTTTGAGTGTGTTAGGTGTTTGGTAATGGAGTATGTGTATTGGGAGGACGTTTTTGGTGGCAGGGGATGTGCAGTTATAGTGTAAATGTTTGAGGGAGGATGTTGAGAGAGTACAGTGGAAATTGTTGGGGCATGTAACTGTGGAGCCTTGGTAGGATGTAATGTGAGCTAGAACTACGCAGATCAGGAATGTTATTATATCAGGTAGTGGCATGATTGTTTTGGCTGTAGGGGGAGTGGGTGACTAGTGGTGTAGCCTAATTGGTGGTAATTAGGGGTGGGGTCAAGGCTAAGACTAAATGTAGAGGTACTGGGGGCAGGTGGAAATAGGGGGCAGGGAGGGGAGCAAAGTAAGAGTAGCGAACGGAGCGGGCTAGAAACCCCCCCCCCCCTCAGGCTAAAGATTGCAGGGTAAGTGTGTAAATAGCCAAACTGTTAGGAGTTATTAGACTCTAGTAGGGAAAAACAATCTATAGACCTGGTTTCAGCTGTGTCCTTTCTGGGTAGATACCTAGTTTGAAGCAGACAAAATGTGACAGTTTAAGTACCTTTGTGCCTCTATTTTACAAGTGTGCAATTCCAGTGTATCTACTGGGTTACCTTTTTTTTCACCTAGAGCTTTATCTTGGTTTACTGATAACTAAAAAGAAAAAGTTTAACTGGGGAATGTATTTACAGCTGATGGGGGTGGGAAGCAGCTGCTGTCCCTAGCCATGGGTAGAGCCAGTTATTTCTGCTTTGACCCCACTGTCTGTTGATTATGTGCAGTTGAAGGAGTTTGTCTCAGTTGTTAGTGGTCAAAATATGAATCAGCCAGCTCCAGGTACAAAACACTGCATTAGTCCAGCCAGGAGAGAAACATATGCACCACTATAGGGAGATTGGAGGTGACATGTTTAACATGTTTAATTAGGCTGATATTCCTGAGATGGAAGTACAAGGATATTTTTACAACTGAAACTGTTTTTTTAGGATCAACCAGTTGTCTAGAAGCTGCCCTTAGTCTTAAACCTGGACATGAATTAAACATTGCCTCCAATACAATAGATATCTTGTTTTCTGAAATGTTGGATCCCGCTATTCTACTAAAATGATTGGGACACTGTTACTGTGTTACTTGTCCTGTTCTAGACTGATTTACCTTTGTCTAACTCTAAATCCAGTCTGGAAAGGATTGTTGATGC
>NC_056741.1:1241973143-1242023143 GCF_019279795.1 Protopterus annectens | reverse complement strand
TTTGTTTAATTGAAGTTGATCTGTGTGTCCATTCAGCTGTTACATTTTTATGTGTATACAACTTCTGCCTTTCAGGGTTAAGTCAAACTGTGTTGTTTAAAGAAAATTCATATGATATTACTTAAAGCTGCATCTTAAATCTACAAAGCTTTGTGGAAAGCAGAACCTAGACTGAAAGTGTATGCAAAGATTGCAGAAAATCCCCACCCCCTAAACCGCCAAGCTGTGCATAGATACGAAGCTGTGTCTATTTGAAGGAAGACACACTCCAATTATTTCAACTTGAATTAAAGAAGAAATATTAGCACAGATAGATTAAGTGTAATTACTCTATGACAATCTGTTCTTTACGGTTGCCATGCTTAATAAATGAAAGTATATTTCAAACATGAAAATAAATGTTTAAAAAAATAAACACACAACCTAAGGAAGTACAACAGTATATTCAATGCCTTGTTGAATAGTACAAGTAATCTTGTCAGAAATATTAAGAAAAAAACATGTAAACAACCATGCTGTTATGTGGTCCCTAGGCAGCCTTAATGGAAATTGAATATAATTCAGCCGGAGAGAACAGGAGACAGATGAGGCTGAACGTGCACATAAGAATAACAAAAAGAAATGTCAAGAAATAAGTGTTTTTTTTTTTTTGTTTTTTAACTGATATCATTGCTAGAAGGTAATAGAAGGAACAAAGTGCTTTCAGTACAGTATTGCAGCAAAATCCGTATCAGACAGAAGTTTTAAATGTATTATCATTTTCTTATGTTAAACCAGCATTTCTCATTAATACCAATAGACTGCAAATGCAAAAATCACCAAGACTTGAGAACAATTTGATTGTTCCCATGTTTAGAGTAGCATTTCCCAGAATTTTCTTTAATCTGAATAATGTTTTAATAAAATGTTAAAAAGTTAATAAATGTTGCACTGGTGTTTTACATTATGAGTCCATTTATTGTCTCCATTTGTTGTCTCCAGCCCCCTTTACTCTGAATTTATTTTTTATTATTTTAATTATAATTTAATAGGATACCCCTTGGCTGCTGTGTGCTTCATGCCCCTTTGTGCTGATCAAATCCTGCCTACCCTCCACTAGGAGATTATTTTCCACCAGGGAGAAAAGGACCTACCCCAATCAACCAACTATAACATCACTTTATAAGTGTAATCTGCTGTTCTCACACGAAAAAGTGACAAGAGAATTTGTGCAATTTCCTGCCTACCCTCCACTAGGAGATTATTTTCCACCAGGGACCAAAGGACCTACCCCAAGCAACCAACTATAACATCACTTTATAAGTGTAATCTGCTGTTCTCACACGAAAAAGTGACAAGAGAATTTGTGCAATTTCCTGCCTACCCTCCACTAGGAGATTATTTTCCACCAGGGACCAAAGGACCTACCCCAAGCAACCAACTATAACATCACTTTATAAGTGTAATCTGCTGTTCTCACACGAAAAAGTGACAAGAGAATTTGTGCAATTTGTAAGTTGGCTTATAGCTAATTCATGCCACTGCTTTTATCCTTGCTGTTATTTATTGTAAGCCTCACAGCCTGAACACCCAGCAGCAACCCCCCCCCCTAAATCCAGTAGACTACGTATAATCCCTCTCATACTCCTAGTTTTATTAACCCTTTCATATATATTGCCTCTCTAGCCTCAGTATAGCCTTGCCTGAATCTTTCCTCACCTCTGTGGTTATTAACCTGACTGCCCACTAGGTGGCACCTATTCTGCTCCTCTCTTGTTGCCCCTCATCCTCATAAGGTTGTCTTCTGTTTAAACTCCTTTTTAAGCATTCTTACAACTGACCCTACCTATTACCTGTTCTGTTATACTTTCCCACTATCTGCCTTTAAACTTCACTTATACAACATCCTACTCTTCCACACAGATCTCAAACCTACTTACCCCGGCAGTCACTCCTCTACAATCAGAATTCCACTGATTGTTCACCACGACTGTCTCACTCAACTGTCCTGCCTTAACTAGCGTATTCCCAGCACACATCTTTTTTGCCTCACCGAAGGAATATTCCTTACATCACCTCTACTTCCCTGTCTGTCATAGTTCTTTCCCCCCCTATCTCCACCCCCACTCTTATTACTTTAGGAACTTACATCCTTGCTCCCTACTCTAATCCCGCCTTCTCCTACCTGTATCTACCTTCCCCTCCCCTCCCTACCTCACTTCCTCCCAATATCTTATATGTAACACCTGTCTCCCCCGGCGCCATCTTTACTTGCTAGGATACCCCTTGGCTGCTGTGTGCTTCATGCCCCTTTTAGCTGATCAAATGTAAGTGTTTGTTTCTGTTTTTAATAGTTTGTAAACTTTCACTGTTTTTGGTTTTATACTATCTGTGTACTAATCTGAATGTGCTGAAAGATTGTACAGTTACTACTAAGCTGTAGTTATATTCAAGCTTCTATCTCAGCGGTAGTTGCGTTTACACTAGAATGTTTTTTCCCTTTGGACACTTTGCATATCGAGAACCTGCTGTACTGGTTTTTTTCATATTGAGAATGATGAATCTAGCCTAGGAGTCTTGTCCGCTAAAGGATATGTTTTTTTGTATTGGCTCTCTAAAGTGTCGCAACTTCTTCTATGTGCGTGTATCTCCACTTACTGTTTTGTCATTAATAATATATGTAGCCTAGAACTCCTGTCCGCTAAAGGGTACAATCATTACCTAGCCTAGAATTCTTGTCCGCAGAAGGGCATACTGGATTGTATAAGATTTACTAATAGCTGCTACGCTTCTGAGTGCGTGGATCTCCAGTTAGACCACAGTAAGGTCATTTATCCATCTGATCTCCCTCACTCGGACTGGCGAATACTGGTGAGAGTTGTTCTCCCCTGATATCTTGGCCAACGCTGCGAACAGTTTGTAGAATTATATCCTTTTTACTTGGATTATGAAATAAATTACATTTACCCAGTTCTGCAAACACGCAGTGTGTGGCGGGAGTTTTATCTCTCCCGTTACTACCTTATCACATCTGCAGTTATCTTGGCCAAAGCCACTCCAATGATAGTGGCGTTTTATCCTTACTTTCACATTTACGATTAGATTGCTTTTATGCAGTACCATTAACACGTGGTGCGTGGCGGGTATATTTTTTATCTCCAGACAGTAAACTCCTCTAACCTGTAATTAGTTTGCCTACGCCACTTAAAAATATTGGCGTTTCATCCTATTGACTGGATTTACGAATATTTTAATGTTTTTGTTACTTTGTGCTTACCCAGAAGGACGCCAAACCCTGTATAAACACCGGCATAGCTTACGTACCTATCTTACTCTAAATTGAATACTAGGTGTATCCCTTTTATCCAGAACAGTTAAGAAGTAAGACGAAAGGCTTAGAATATAATTTAGCTTACTTTAATCAGCTTCAAAGATAGCAGGGTATATCGCTTTTTGCAACTGTTTTCACTGGTTTATTGTATATAACTATCTGATTCTTGCTGTGTTCTTTGCACAAAGATATACCACAAATGTCTTGCCTATAACAGTGTTTTGACCCATACCAAGGCTATAGTATAATTGTTAGATATAACTGTTTGTAGTAAATCATGTTCTTGTCCTTCCTAACTTTATAGATATGGTTTTTATTGCTTCTAAGTGAGTAACTAAGTATTTTGTCTAACTACTTTGCTGTGTGATATCTAATGTTTTTTGTCTCTTTCTTGTCTTTCTCCCCTTCTCTCTTATTCCTGCTTTTGATACAAATCTGCTCTCACCTCTTCAGCCTGCCTACCCTCCACTAGGAGATTATTTTCCACCAGGGACCAAAGGACCTACCCCAAGCAACCAACTATAACATCACTTTATAAGTGTAATCTGCTGTTCTCACACGAAAAAGTGACAAGAGAATTTGTGCAATTTGTAAGTTGGCTTATAGCTAATTCATGCCACTGCTTTTATCCTTGCTGTTATTTATTGTAAGCCTCACAGCCTGAACACCCAGCAGCCACCCCCCCCTAAATCCAGTAGACTACGTATAATCCCTCTCATACTCCTAGTTTTATTAACCCTTTCATATATATTGCCTCTCTAGCCTCAGTATAGCCTTGCCTGAATCTTTCCTCACCTCTGTGGTTATTAACCTGACTGCCCACTAGGTGGCACCTATTCTGCTCCTCTCTTGTTGCCCCTCATCCTTATAAGGTTGTCTTCTGTTTAAACTCCTTTTTAAGCATTCTTACAACTGACCCTACCTATTACCTGTTCTCTTATACTTTCCCACTATCTGCCTTTAAACTTCACTTATACAACATCCTACTCTTCCACACAGATCTCAAACCTACTTACCCCGGCAGTCACTCCTCTACAATCAGAATTCCACTGATTGTTCACCATGACTGTCTCACTCAACTGTCCTGCCTTAACTAGCGTATTCCCAGCACACATCTTTTTTGCCTCACCGAGGGAATATTCCTTACATCACCTCTACTTCCCTGTCTGTCATAGTTCTTTCCCCCCCTATCTCCACCCCCACTCTTATTACTTTAGGAACTTACATCCTTGCTCCCTACTCTAATCCCGCCTTCTCCTACCTGTATCTACCTTCCCCTCCCCTCCCTACCTCACTTCCTCCCAATATCTTATATGTAACACCTGTCTCTCCCGGCGCCATCTTTACTTGCTAGGATACCCCTTCGCTGCTGTGTGCTTCATGCCCCTTTGTGCTGATTAAATGTAAGTGTTTGTTTCTGTTTTTAATAGTTTGTAAACTTTCACTGTTTTTGGTTTTATACTATCTGTGTACTAATCTGAATGTGCTGAAAGATTGTACAGTTACTACTAAGCTGTAGTTATATTCAAGCTTCTATCTCAGCGGTAGTTGCGTTTACACTAGAATGTTTTTTCCCTTTGGACACTTTGCATATCGAGAACCTGCTGTACTGGTTTTTTTCATATTGAGAATGATGAATCTAGCCTAGGAGTCTTGTCCGCTAAAGGATATGGTTTTTTGTATTGGCTCTCTAAAGTGTCGCAACTTCTTCTATGTGCGTGTTTCTCCACTTACTGTTTTGTCATTAATAATATATGTAGCCTAGAACTCCTGTCCGCTAAAGGGTACAATCATTACCTAGCCTAGAATTCTTGTCCGCAGAAGGGCATACTAGATTGTATAAGCTTTACTAATAGCTGCTACGCTTCTGAGTGCGTGGATCTCCAGTTAGACCACAGTAAGGTCATTTATCCATCTGATCTCCCTCACTCGGACTGGCGAATACTGGTGAGAGTTGTTCTCCCCTGATATCTTGGCCAACGCTGCGAACAGTTTGTAGAATTATATCCTTTTTACTTGGATTACGAAATAAATTACATTTACCCAGTTCTGCAAACACGCAGTGTGTGGCGGGAGTTTTATCTCTCCCGTTACTACCTTATCACATCTGCAGTTATCTTGGCCAAAGCCACTCCAATGATAGTGGCATTTTATCCTTACTTTCACATTTACGATTAGATTGCTTTTATGCAGTACCATTAACACGTGGTGTGAGGCGGGTATATTTTTCATCTCCAGACAGTAAACTCCTCTAACCTGTAATTAGTTTGCCTACGCCACTTAAAAATATTGGCATTTCATCCTATTGACTGGATTTACGAATATTTTAATGTTTTTGTTACTTTGTGCTTACCCAGAAGGACGCCAAACCCTGTATAAACACCGGCATAGCTTACGTACCTATCTTACTCTAAATTGAATACTAGGTGTATCCCTTTTATCCAGAACAGTTAAGAAGTAAGACGAAAGGCTTAGAATATAATTTAGCTTACTTTAATCAGCTTCAAAGATAGCAGGGTATATCGCTTTTTGCAACTGTTTTCACTGGTTTATTGTATATAACTATCTGATTCTTGCTGTGTTCTTTGCACAAAGATATACCACAAACGTCTTGCCTATAATAGTGTTTTGACCCATACCAAGGCTATAGTATAATTGTTAGATGTAACTGTTTGTAGTAAATCATGTTCTTGTCCTTCCTAACTTTATAGATATGGTTTTGATTGCTTCTAAGTGAGTAACTAAGTATTTTGTCTAACTACTTTGCTGTGTGATATCTAATGCTTTTTGTCTCTTTCTTGTCTTTCTCCCCTTCTCTCTTATTCCTGCTTTTGATACAAATCTGCTCTCACCTCTTCAGCCTGCCTACCCTCCACTAGGAGATTATTTTCCACCAGGGACCAAAGGACCTACCCCAAGCATCCAACTATAACATCACTTTATAAGTGTAATCTGCTGTTCTCACACGAAAAGTGACAAGAGAATTTGTGCAATTTGTAAGTTGGCTTATAGCTAATTCATGCCACTGCTTTTATCCTTGCTGTTATTTATTGTAAGCCTCACAGCCTGAACACCCAGCAGCCACCCCCCCCTAAATCCAGTAGACTACGTATAATCCCTCTCATACTCCTAGTTTTATTAACCCTTTCATATATATTGCCTCTCTAGCCTCAGTATAGCCTTGCCTGAATCTTTCCTCACCTCTGTGGTTATTAACCTGACTGCCCACTAGGTGGCACCTATTCTGCTCCTCTCTTGTTGCCCCTCATCCTCATAAGGTTGTCTTCTGTTTAAACTCCTTTTTAAGCATTCTTACAACTGACCCTACCTATTACCTGTTCTGTTATACTTTCCCACTATCTGCCTTTAAACTTCACTTATACAACATCCTACTCTTCCACACAGATCTCAAACCTACTTACCCCGGCAGTCACTCCTCTACAATCAGAATTCCACTGATTGTTCACCACGACTGTCTCACTCAACTGTCTCAACCCGCTCCCTACCCCCAATTCCCACCCACCCCCAGGGATCCTCAATATATTTCTCACTTAACCACACCCCTATTTTACCTATACCAATCAAATAGTTCTCCTTACTACCACTCCCCTCCAAACTTACTCAATTACCTCTCCTAACTGTATCACATATCCACCCCACCCTTATAGTTTCAAATACCCAACTGCAATTACTATATACCCTTATCTATCTTCCCATCTTATACCTACATCATGGCCAATATTTCCTACCTACCTCGACTAAAATTTATAGCATTTGTTTTGCTCCTACCTCCTCTAATAACCATCTATACATTAACCTCTTATGAACAACCACTCCACCCAAACCTTCTATTGCCCTCCAGGCTCACCTCCACACCACTACTACCTACCTCTCTTTACAACATTAACACCACAATTTGTCCCTGCTACCTGCAAGCCAAATATCACAGACTAACCCATATAAAATATAGTACTCTCCATGCAAGAAAAACACTCTGTTTTTATTTCCTTAATGTTAGCAACCCCACATATAACATACTCCACTTATCCCTTCTAGATGGTGACATTCATCCTAATCCTGGCCCAAACAATATTCCTGACACCGCATAAATCACATCTAATATTACTTTTGCACATAAACCTAATAAGCCTCCAAACTCTCTTTCAATAGCACATCTTAACATTCGAAGCATTAAAAACAAGACTATCCATCTTCATGCCCTATTAGAATTCTACCAATTTGATTTCCTATGTCTATCAGAAACATGGCTAAAACCATCCATTAATGACAATGAACTTACCCCACCTGCCTACAGTATCCTGAGAATGGACTGTATTAACAAAAAGGGAGGAGGTGTAGCAGTCCTCTATAAAAATAATCTACAAGTCACCACTTCTAACATAAATCTACCTATATTCAAGAACTTAGAAATCCTTGTTACTAAACTTCAAATCAACAAATTCAAATCCATTAACATCGCTTGTATTTACCTTCCCCCTGGTAATAACATTAATACCCTTGAAAGCATTCTTAACTGGATATCTATCAATCTTCCACAAAAAAACTTAATACTTGGGGACTTTAACATTGATTGGAAGCCCTGCAGTACCCCTCAGCCCACCACCCACATTAATCTTTATGGCTTCTCTCAAGTTATTACCTCCCCTACAAGAATTAATAAATCCAACAACAAAGAAAGTATACTAGATTGGATTCTTACAAACTCTCCACATTTCACATACAAAACAGGAACCCTCCCTGACGACCTAAGTGATCACTTACTCACTTATATCATCAGACACAAATTTAACACACCTAACCCTACTACATATCGTACAATCCGGACTAAAAAATTCTTCAACCCTGAACTTTTCCAGCTAGAACTTAAACACTGTGATTGGTCACCACTAAAAACACTCCCCCTAGATAACGCAGTTGACTACTTTAATTCCACATTCTTATCCATCCTTGACCAACATGCCCCTATACGCTCTATTAGAAGTAACACTAAACCTGCCCCATGGCTCACCAAAGCAACTAGACAGAATATTCTCCTCAGAAACAAATCTTGGGCAAAATGGCGCACTTCCAGGAATTCAACAGACCACCAAACCTTTAGACAACTTAGAAATACTACTAAAAAAGCTATCCTGCTAGACAAAAAAAACTTCTATACCCAACTACAACAAACTAACCAAAGAAATCCACAAAAATTTTGGTCCAGCATCAACAAACTCCTACACCCAGGCCAAACTATTACACCTATGCCACAAGGCTCTAACCAAGATAACCCAACACATACTGCCAATGCCTTTAATTCTTTCTTTACAGATACCATTCAAACACTAGCCAAGCAATTATCTCCAACTTCCCCTAATCTAACCACCTCATCATCTTATACTATTCCTTTATTTCAGCTAAAAACTGTTCCTACATCCTTCATTTGCTCTCTTCTAGAAAAACTGAAACCTACTACCCCCTCTGCTGACCATCTACCTGCTGAATACCTGCAAAAAGGTGCCAAAGCCATAGCCCTCCCAATTTCTATACTCATAAACAGAACTATAACTGAAGGAAATATCCCATCTATCTGGAAAATCTCACACATCATCCCCCTACATAAAGGTGGTAACTCCATTGACATCTCAAACTATAGACCAATAGCCTTACTCTCTCCACTGGCAAAAATAATGGAAAAATGTGTCCATAAGCAAGTACTCACCCATCTAATTGATAATAACTTACTTGCCAACTGTCAACATGGATTTAGACCTAACCACAGCACTACCACAGCCCTTCTCTCCTTCACAGACTGTATAAATTCTAACCGTAATAACAAAACCCTTTCCTCTTCTGTCTTCATTGATTTATCTAAGGCTTTTGATATGGTTAATCACCAGCTCCTTACTGAAATACTTAAATCTCTTTCTCTTGATACTCTAACTTTACAATGGTTCAAATCCTACTTAGAAAATAGACAACAAGCAGTACTATGGGAGGGTAACATATCTTTTCACCTCCCTATTTCCCTTGGTGTCCCCCAGGGCTCCATTTTAGGCCCATTGTTATTTTCCATTTTTATTAATGACCTCCACCTAGCAATCCCACATGCTACCTGCATCCAATATGCAGATGACTCCACTATTATTTGCTCAGCTCATACCGCTACCAAACTACATTCCCTTACACAAAATGCATTTAATACAGTGGAACAATGGTTTTTAAACCGTTGCCTTCTACTTAACCCTAAAAAAAACAAACTCCTAGTCTTTACTCCTACACACAGGTCTGCCCCTCTTCACTTTACTCTTACATCCAACAATGGGACTCTCATATCTCCTGACACAACCACCAAACTTCTTGGAATAACCATAGATAATAATCTAAACTTCGACACACATACTAACATCACTATAAAAACAGTAAATAAAAAAACTGGGATCCCTTTACAGAATCAAACCCTTCCTTATGCCTTCAACCAAAATTGCTATAGCTAGAACTCATTTAATTACTACCTTACTCTATGCCTCACCTATATACACCAATCTCTCAAAAAACAACCTAAACAAACTTGCTACTGCCTATCACTCCATTGCTAGATTTGCCACAGGATCTCCTTTCAAAACACATCACTGCAACAACCTAAAACAACTAGGATGGCTAGAGTTTCATAACCAGATACTATCTCAACAACTCACTATTATCCATAAGAGCTTGTACTACCCCACCTATACACCTATACTGACTACCCTCATTACCCCTACAACAATCTTAAGAACCTTCGCTCCTCTAATAAGCCACTTATTACTATCAACAAATCCAACAACACAGCTGGAGATTCTTTGTTTTCTAACTCCATAGGCAAACACTGGAACAGACTTCCCTCTGAACTCCTATCTCTGACCTCCACTAGGCTCTTTAAACTAAAAATAAAACAATTTCTCAATTCCCACTGGCTTTGTCCTTGTACTAACCCTGACTAAATGTCTTCTCTGCTCATAACAAATGTATACTCCACCTACTTACATACTCTTGCTGCTTCCTATATATCTTCATCTCACTGTATCATATGATACATTTATATAATTTATCAACAGTATATACTCTTGGTTATCCTGTTTCCACTTGAAAACTACTAATTTATTCTTATTCTATTGCATTCCATATCACCTCAGCATGTGCTAGGTATGCTTGTAATGACAACTGTACCTTATCTGTATCTCTGTAATCTGTTTAGACCCTTTTTTAATTATCATTATAATTCTTTGAATTTGTGACAATTATTACAGTCATATAGTGTGCCTGTATATGGCTGTAACTGCTTAGAGCTATTTTACTAGTCTGAACTTATTATTTTTTTATCTGTATATGGCTGTAACTGCTTAGAGCTATTTTACTACTCTGAACTTATTATTTTTTACTGTATAATATTAACTGTGCTGGAGCTTTTCTCCCCGGGCCTCTACTGAAAATGGATCTAATTCCAGTTAGACTAGCCCGGTCAACAAATGTAAAATAAATAAATAAATAAATAAATAAATTATGCATTCCTTTGTCCTTCTTTACTTTCTTTCTGTCCCATTGTCGTTCATTTATCTACAGGTCCAGAAATGGGCATTCCTAGACTCAGAGAAAGCATATGACAAAGTCCCCAAAAAGCTGATCTGGGCAGTACTGCTGTGATTTGAAGCCTCAGAAACATTTGGTAGAATTAGTGCAAGCTATATACAACGACCCAATGATTCAAGTATGAACAGTGTTAGGGCTCACAGAGGGGTTCCCAGTGGGAGTGAGCGTACACTAGGGTTCAGCCCACTGCTGTTCATATTGGTAATGGATTACATTAGCAAACAGGTTGGAGGGGAAAGATCAAGGAAGTTACTGTATGCAGATGATGTGGTATTACAGGCAGACTCTCAGCAAGAATTTCAGCAAAGGATAGGAGAATGGAATGCAAAACTGAAGGCATATGGGATGAAACTAAACACAGGTAAAGTCAAAGAAATAGAAATTGTGGTAATGAAACAGATGCAAAGAGAAGGATTCAGTGTAGAAAATCAAATGCAGAAAGCACCACAACAGGATAGAGCAATGGATATACAAATTAAGCGGAAACAAGTGGAACAGGAAGCAACAGGTCAGGTGCCATATCAAGATATTTTGGAGCCTTCTACAGGAAACCAGTATAAAAGTTCACTTGAAGCTAAACAGGAAGGAAATGGACAGGAAACTGTGGAAACTCTGATGCAGTCAATGTTGAGGAGTGATAGGCCAGTGAGTTTCCATATGACAAAACAACAGATGGCACAGGATGAAATTAAAGAGAATGTGCCACAAGAAGAGGTTATAGAACTTTCTATAGAATCCCCGCAGGAAATGGAAAACAAGGGATGTGCCCTCAGTATGGAAGAAAAGGAGTTAAGAGAAGAGTTGCTTGATTAGTAGACAAAGACAGATATATCAAAATCAATGAGAGAAATAGACTGCAGAAGTTTAATAAAACCCCAAAAGTCAGAAGCTTGATAAAACAAATGAACACAGTAATTAGGACTGTCCATAGAAAGCCATGCGATATAACAGAAGTAAACAGAATATATTACTGTGCTGCTAAATTAATAACTGATAAAATTCTACCACAGGAACATCATGGAAATATCGAATAGAGAAAACTATAAAGCAGCTAAGACAAGAAGTGTCATTGTTAGAAGATTATAGAAGAGGGAACAGATCAACAAAAATATTAAGAAAAATAGATGTTATAAAAGCAATGCACAGTATTAGAACAGACCAGGATCTATTATGCACTATTGGCGATGTTCTTCTTCTTTCAGCTTTTCCCGGTTAGGGGTTGCCACAGCGGAACTCCAGTCCTCTAGTGATTGGCAGTAGATTTTTTACGGTGCTGAAGTGCCAGCCAGACAACCAGCTCTCAACGAAGGCACTCCCATTCATGCATGTCTTTCAAATGCCACTTGACTGCGGGGAGGGCATGCAGACTCCACACAGAAGATGCTCCAGCTGAGAATCGAATGGGAGAACCCCTTGCTGTGAGGTGACAACACTACCACTGCACCACTGCGGCTTACTGGAGATAAACTAAAAATTTCAAAACAGGTGGAAAGACTCAGAAGATACAAAGATAAATAAAAGGGAAAAGCACAAAATAAGCAATTTACTGATGACCCAAAAAAGATTTATAGAGAATTAGGAAATAAGGTAAATGGAATTGATAGATTGCCGAAAAAAGAGGAAGTAGATACATTTTGGAGAAGTGTCTATGAAGATCCTGTGGAACATAACAAAGATGCTAAATGGATAGAAGAAGTAAAAGAAAGAATAAGAAGTTTAAAGGTACAGGATATGAAATGGGATGAACTAACAGCCAGAGAGATTGAAACAAAGTTGAGAAAAGCCTCTAACTGGAAAACCCCAGGCCCAGATGCAGTACCTAACTTTTGGCTTAAAGTATTAATCTAGCCATGAGTAACAACTATTTATATGCACACCCCGAACAGACACCACACTGGTTAACAACAGGAAAAACAATGTTCTTACTTAAGAGTGAACGTGCAAGCTACCCTAAAAATTATAGACCAATAACTTCTCTTCCGATGACGTATAAACTATACATGGGGATTGATGCCAACAGAGTTTATAGTCATTTAGAAGAAAACTCAATTATGGCAGAAGAACAAAAGGGCAATAAAAGAAAGTCATATGGAACAAAGGATCATTTTTTGTTAAATAAAGTTATAGTGGAGAACTGTATGAAAGGGAAGAATCTAAGTATGGCATGGATTGACTATAAAAAAGCATTTGATTGTATCCCACATTCATGGATAAAAGGGTGCTTAAAATGTATGAGGTATATCCTACATTGATTGATTACATTACAGTAACCATGAAACAGTGGCAGACCACTTTGCAATTAAGCCATGATAAAGGACAGATTATTATCCCAGGGATAAAAATCCAAAGGGGGATATTCCAGGGTGACTCCCTGTCACCGTTGCTATTTTGCCTTGCCATTAATCCATTAAGCTGTTTACTTAACAGCTTAGATCATGGCTGTAATTTGGCTTCTAGAAAACTACAAAGTATAATGACTTATCATCTTCTCTTTGTCGATGATTTAAAATTGTATAGCTCATCAGATGAGGAATTGAAAGCACAGCTACAGGTTGTCAAAATCTTTTCAGATTATATTGGAATGTCATTTGGTCTTGATAAATGTGCAAAAGCAACCTTTAAAAAAGGAAAATTGCAGCACCAGGAAAACATCAGTTTGGGACAAGAATGTGAGATAAAAGAACTTGAGCAAGAGGGAGTATATAAATATTTGGGAATTGATGAAGGATCAGTAATTAAACATGAACAAATCAATTAAAGCTTAGTAAGGAATACTTTAGAAGACTTAAATTAATCTTGAAAACAGCATTGACACCTAGGAACAAGATCCAAGCTATAAATCAATTTGCTCTTCCTGTCCTAACTTGTAGTTTTGGAGTGATTGACTGGCCCCAAAAAGTGCTGGATAGATTGGATATTAAAACAAGAAGGATGCTTCATGCTCACCAAATGATTTATAAAAATCAGTGCATACCAAGATTATATATCCCCCATTCTGAAGGAGGGATGGGCCTTCTTGAAATTGATTACATGTATAGATCTAAAATTGTGGGACTCCACACATATCTACTGACCTCACAAGATCCAAATGTGGTGAAAGCTTTGAAACATGAGGAGAATAAATCTAAGATGACATATCTGCTTAATTTAGCAGAAGCATATCGACGTCAAGCAGGAATGGAAATCAAACCAGGTGGATAAAAATCAGGCAGCAACTGAATGTGCTAAAAAACAAAAGAAAGAATATAAGGTGAAGGATCAGATGAGAAGGCAAGAAATGTGGAAAAGGCATAAATATAGTTGCAAGTATAGAAAACTTCTGGAAGATCCTCATGTTGGTCAAGAATAAACGCAAGAATGGTTAAGGAGAGGTGAATTTACATCAAGAAATGAAAGCTTAATATTGGCAGCCCAAGATAGTGGGCTACATACACGTTGGTTTACTAAGTGTATTGAACATGTGGGAGAAACAGATATATGTAGGTTTTGTGGAACCGAATTGGAAACAGTCACACACCTTATTGCTAGATGCGACTCTCTTATAGCAGAGGAACTGTATACTGAAAGTTATAATAATGTGGCACGATTGTTACACTGGAGATTGTTCAAACATTATGGTATCGAAGTGGCTGAAAAGCACTGGAAGCATAAGCCACAGAGAATCACAAAATGATGAAGTTTACATTACATGGAATCACCCAATACCAACAGTCCAAAAGATAGATGCTAGAAAAACAGATATAGTGGTCCAAGAAAAGAAGACAAAAATAGCATTGATCATTGAAATTGCCACACCTAGTGACTACAGTATCTTGCATACAGAGAGACACAAAGTCATAAAATACCTCGATCTGCAGGCAGAAATGAGAGCCATGTGGAAGAAAGATACTCAGACAGTTCCAATAGTAGTAGGAGCAACTAGTGTTCTAAAAAATAATTTACAATCGTATTTAGATATGTTACCAATTCATGTAACACCATACGAATTGCAGAAAGAGTCATTACTGGGCACATTGTGGGTGCTGCGAAGAGCACTTTTGGCTAACATCAAAGAGTGAAACAATACTAATTTCATGAACTTTAATTGTACCTTGACTTAGGAATAGAGTCCATTCCCGTCATGGTATTAGAAACCCAAAAGACTTGGAGAAATTAAAATGACAAGTAAGACAGTGGTAATGGCAGCAAACTGGGGAAATCAGAAGTTGAGAATTGAGGTAGAAGGGAAGATAGTGGAATAGGTAAATAGCTTCAAGTATTTGGCAGGGGGGGTTGAGGAGAAGGGAAGTCTGAATGAAGAGTCAAAGCTAGAATCAGAGGGGCTGCAGCCAACTGGAGTCTCAGGTGTAGTCTATGACAGAAGAATGCCAGAGAAGCTGAAGACTAAGGTGTACAAGACAGTGGTGTGAGCAGTACTACTGTACAGTACAGCAACTTGGGCAGTAAAGACAGAGCAGATGAAGAAGATAGAGTTGATGGAAATGAAGTGGCTGAGAAGAGGGGTGGGATGCACACTGTGGGACAGATGAAGAAATGAAGACATATGAGCAGAAGCCAAAGTAGCTCCAATTGCAGAAAATATCAAAGAGAACAGATTACAGTGGTTCGGACACATGCAGAAAAGCAGAAGACAATCTGGTGAAAAAGATTTGGAAAACACAGGAAGAAGCTAAGAGGAAAGGCAGACATCTAGCAAAGAGGTGGATGGATTGTGTGAAAGAAGATCTGTGACAGTCATGGCACTGAATCAAGAGAGATGGCAACAATTAACACGATTCTCTGTCCCCATATAGAGAATGGGAAAAAGGGGGCTGATAATAATAATGATGATCTACAGGTCCAAAATTTTTAGCATCAGTCAACTCTATTCCTCACATGCCATGGAACTTTCACCCTCTGCCCATTCAAGAACATCCACATGGGGAATCCTGTAGGCAGCCTGTCAAGCCTCACCGACTATGGGCTTCGGGACTTGGTTGAGGATGTGGTGGAGTTGGTAGTGGACAGACTTCTTCAGCCAGTCCAGGATGCTTTTCAGCAGGTTGAAGGCTCCCTGCACCAGTCAGCACTAACCACTGCTCTACACAGGCCCCGCCCCCTGAACATCAAGGTCCTCCACTGCAACACTATCAGCCAGTGGAAATGTTTGAGATCCTGTGAACCAGAGGTTCCTCCTGGGCTGAACTTCTTATCACCTCCCTTCCCTTATCCTATCTCTTACACCATCTAACCTCCTTCCTACCCAACCTACCCCCCCTTACTTTAAAAAAAATTGAAAAAAATAGGAGATCTGTGCCCTGCCAAAAGTATAATACACATCCTTGCCCATCTCCCCCAGCACAACTCTGTTGATGTATTCCTTTTGTATTTCATCCTTTGTTATGTCAGTCCTTTTACAAATTTTCCTACCTTCCCCTTTCCTCTCTTTAATGAATCCAACAGGGTGTCAACATAAGAATACTTCTATATAAAACTTGTAAAACTCATTTATATTTTTTCTGGATTAATAATAAAAACTGCACATAGTGTCACTTGTCTCAAATTATTCAAATATGCTTGCTCACAGCCATGTTCAGTCATAGTGATTCACATTTACTTCAGGATTAACTTCACATTATTTATGCATTTGCCACAAATGGGTGTTTTCTTTAAAGCACCTTGGCATTGTTTTATTTAAGCTGAATACCCTGCGGTTACTGAATTAGCATATACGAGTAGTGACACCTTTCACAAATAACCACTACTCAACTATGAATCAATGGATTTATGAATACCAGCTTAAGACTCAAAATATATAAATTGATAATATAGAAAAATAAAACCTGTTTTATACAGGGGGCAAGATTCTCCCCCCATGTGTGGGGCTGCATTCCCCCACCCTCTGAAACTTATATATACCATCTTTGGTTCACACAATGGTGAAGAAAAGGCAAGTTCCATTTTTTAATGTGATGAGTTTTAAATATTTTGTGCCAGTTACTGCTTTTAGTTATTTTAACTTTAGATCAAATGAATGTAACCCATACACACACACACGCACACACACACACACACACACACACACACACACACACACACACACACACACACACACACACACACACACACACAGACACACACACACACACACGCACACACCTACATGTAAAGAGATGTAAACACACACATATAACTGCGCACAAACATATATACACATACCCTGGGATTCAGGAAGCTGTTTTTTCCATGTAGGAACAGTGTAGGAGCTCCTGTACAGAAAATGGCCACTGAGCAATCTAGTAAAGTGCAGTTTTCACATGCTTGAGCGTCCCGACACTGTTCCAACATGAAAAACTGGCAAATATGCAAATCACCTCATTTGCTGGTGAAAATCATATTGCGATCCATCAAGCTGTCAGGTGTCCCTGCTAGAACACTGTCAGTGCAGAAATGTATTCAGAAAATAATTGAGTACATTTCTGCATCTGACAAAACAGTGGCATGACAGCTCATGTAAAAACATATGCAATGTTTAATACACATGCCAATGGGCAAATATAAGGCCTTTGGCATTAAAGAACGATTATTTGTTTTTTTTATTAAACTTTTTTTTTTTTTTTGGATGATCTCAATCATTTAAGCTTAGGACAGCAGTGCACAAATGATTTTGTGCTAAAAATAAAAAAAATGGGAATAGTTAATTTTAAGTGAATTTTGCATTTTACCATCATAGTCAATAGCATGGTGAATGTAAACAATACCTGGGAGCAGTGGTTGTCACAGGGAAAGGGTCTGTTTAAGTACAGTAACTAATGATCTACACACTGAGGTATGCAAATGAGGGGAGTTATAATGAATCACAGATTTCTTCAAAGTTTCATCTTGTACCTAACCGTGTAGGTACAGAAATACAACAGTGCAAGTCTAAGAGCTGAATGACTTCATAAGGGGGTGTGTTATGCTTGCTGTAAGCTCATTGGAGCTCTGTGGCCTGTGTTTTCCCTTAGCTAAGCACAGCTAAGGAAGGGGGTGTATCTGAGGCTATATTGTCTTATTCCATGAAATGCAGAATGTGTTTGCGTCCAGGGAGGGCCATTTCTGCTTAAAAGTGCTTACACTAGGTAAACGGGTGTGCACGGTACACAGCGGGCCTAAAAAAAGGAAAAAAACACAGGAAATAGCAGAACTGTTTACATTTGAGCACTGGATATGTGTGGTGGGCCTCAGGGCTTAAATAGGGAGGAAGTGGGAAGGGGAAACAGCAATAGGAAGGCAATCAAGAAGAACTAGCATAGCTGGCAGGTGAAGTGTATCAGAATCAGCCAATTACACAGGCAGCAGCCCAGCACAGCACACTACTATAAACTATGCAAACACCTTTCAGTCTGGTTTTTCCCAAAAACTCTACACCACCGGTGTACACGGATGGGGAAATTTTACCTAAAAAACTAACAAAATGCTAGGGACTGCTGTTGCTCTCATACATCGATATGTGCAAGAGGCTGAGGGTGGTGAGGATGTGAATGCTGACAAAACTTCCACAGTGAGGAGGAGGAGAAGAGTGTACAGACCTAGGGTAACCTAGCAGGGGCTACATGAGCTGGAGATAGTGGTCTGCTATAGGGTGGACAGGGACATTCTACAGCGAATTGTTGAGCTGTGCCAGCCTCGCCTCACACACAGAACCAACAGAGGGGAACCCATCCCAGTGGATACCAAGGTACGTGTAGGCCTAAGAATACTAGCCACAGGTACCTTCCAAAGGCCAACTGGAGATATCACGGGGATCTCACAGGCATCAGCATCCAGGGTACTTCACCAGTTCCTGGATGCCATGTGAGCACATGCCGGTGAGCACATATATTTCCTCAATACCCGTGAGGCGTTGACCAGCAATATGCATCTCTTCCACCAAATAGCAGAATTCCCTGATGTAGTGGGTACTATAGACTGCATGCACATACACATTAAAGCACCACCCGGTGAGTGGGGTAGGGTCTACATAAACCACAAGGGCTTCTCCTCCATCAACTGCCAGGTCGAGTACGATGCCCAGGATATTATCTTGAAGGTGTGTGTTGGCAGCCCTGGAAGCTATAACGACTCCCACATCTGGCATATGACACAGCTGCACCAGTCATTTGCCAGTGGGGACATCCCATATGGCCACCTAGTGGGGGATGCTGGTTACACACTGGAGCTGTGGCTGATGACACCCCTCAGAAATGCACACACACCTGAATAAGAACGCCATAATGAGGCACACGCACAACCCAGAATCATTATAGAGTGTGTGTTTGGGATGCTCAAGTTAAGGTTCTGCTGCCTGGACATATCTGGTGGAGCTTTGCAGTACTCTCCAGCTACATGTACACAAATGTTCATAGTATGTGCCATGCTACACAATATGATCCTGTGGAAACAGCTGCAGCAGGAACAGCATGGGGCAGGGCTACACAGCCCCCCACCATTGCCAAGGCCAGCACAGGCACAGAGGGACTCGGCGGAGGAACAACCTGACCCTGCCCCTGTAGGTAGAAGGAGGCGTGCCCAGTATGCCCAGGCACTGGCAAAGAAGCAATGCATAGCACATACACTGACATGGTAGGGACCCAGGAAATGGCAACTCTCTCTAACTCGCACATAGAGTAAAAGGGATGCCAAACATGACACTACCTGTGATGTACCATATATGTGTAATGTACTATGTGCATCCGACATAGTCAGCCCTCCAGCACCATCCACAATACTAGCCCAGTCACAAGGTAAGTCACCCTTCCTATCAATTACTGAATGGAGTAGTATGTTATGATAGTTGTATGTATGATACGGATGCGAGCATGCAAGGGAATCGGGTGGCTAAATGGGATGGCAGCAAATAGTGGACACCTACATGGGCAGCATGAAATCCATAACAAATACTGGTGTCAACATACTACGCAGTACTAGACAAGGTGACAAATCCCACAGCAGTGTATTGGTGGCACAAATAACTATGTGTGTCCATAGGACACACACACATGCATGTCAGTAAGGCTCACATACCCACCACCAGCCTCAGCCAGCAGGACACGTGTAGATGACCATAAAGAAAGGATGGGCTAAGGCCTTCAATTGATGGTGATGGTGAACAGCCCCCCTACAGACCTACTCAGACAGACTACAACAGGCATGGCAGTTGCATGTTAGTTCTGAAGGGTAAGAAGTCTGAAAAGCGTAAGGTCAATAAAGCGTAAGATTTGTACTCTACTGATATGCCTCCAGTCTATATGATAGGTCAGAATAGAATATGAAATGGGAGCCAAGAGAGTACCTGAAATACCAGTACAGTCATAGCAAATGTTTAAAGTTGTCAGGTGTGCTCCCCCCCCCCTCCACAATCCTATGTAGAAATGCAGTAACATGTAAGGATGAGGAGTAATATAATATCAGTGGAGCACAGATTACCCGAGCTGGCCAAGTCTACAGGATAGATTGCTGCATGTGTACAATATGCAGGGCTCTGTGTGATAGGTTGCTGTGTGTTGTATATTGTGTGGAAGTGGTCAGCATGTAGGCATGGAGGGTTGTGTCGTGGTGGCCTCTGGGCAGTACTGTGGTTGACAGGGCCATGTTCTGACAACTGCAGTGCCAACCACAATGCTTCTCAGCAATACCCATGTCAGCAATTATCCATACTCACTGTCCAGATGTCAAAATCTGTCACCGTCTGAAAGATGAGCATGCCCTGAATGTGGACACATTCATACACACAGTACACAGATGGAAGTACCCCAGACAGAGTGCATAAAATGTAACTGTCAACTGCACTCAACTCTGGAATTGTACATAGAGGTTAGCAGCACATTAGTTGTCCATGTAGTATGGACTACTAGTGTAGTATGGACCATCACTGGCAGACCACAAAAGACACAGTTACAAAGTAATGAGAGGCTGCCTATGTCTCTGCACAAGTCAGCATAAGGGGAATGTCCCAGGTATATCTGTGAGTCAGCTGCAAGTAGCTTCCATACCACCCATGCACTCAGCACACCCCACTATCAGCCACATGTTTATCACAGGTCATACTCTTGCTGTTTGGAATTAGTACAGCATGATCCCACATCTGTATGGGGATACCCACAGAATGTAGCATGCTGAAGAGGTGTCCTATGCAGGTGTGTCCTTAGCTATAAGCAGCACCCTGCCTGCCTCCAGACCAATGGATCAATATGGACAAGAAGTGTTGCCATTAACACCTTCCACACTTAGCCTGTCACCCCAGGGGAATCCACTGGCTTGCAACCTGGGAATGTAGAAGTGACAGAATGCACTGGCCTGATAAAGATGGCCTGCATCACTACCGAATGGCCTACAGTCCTCTGTCAAAGGCCTGTACCTCACCATAGTACCAGTGTATGGTATCTCATGGGGTCCTAACAACCAAACATAGTCCCCAGAACACAAATGCAAGGCCATGTTGACAAATCCCAGTAGCATGTCCCCCATGTCCTACTACATGAACTGTGGACCAATCCATAAATACCGCTGGGATGAAGGGCCAACTATAGGGATACTTTTCAGATTTCACTCACAGAATGTTAGGAAGAGGCTAGAATAACAGAGGGGGTGTAGAAGCATGGACATCATGGAGTGTGTGAAGTCTGAAACTCTGATGTGTGCCCATACTACCCCTGCCTACAAAACCAGGAATGGGTGGCTATAAACCTGCTCATTAAACTCAATGTGAAGGGGAATTGACCAGATATATGAGCTCTGCCTCTGGGTAATCTGGGAGAATCTGTACACCTGAGAGGTATGGCCACAGCAGGCTATGGCCACTCTGTTAAGTCGATATATGTACAAGAAAGGGATCCTCAGCCACCATACTACCAGGATGCTGGACCATTTACACAGACCCATCAGCAAGTGTCCGTAGCTACCCCTCTAGAATGGCATGAGTGTGCAAGAATGTGTAGGCTGTGGACCACAATACTGGACTCAGCTGCATTCATCTTGTATTTCCCGGTGAATAACTGTGGACAATTAATCTTATCTGTCAGTAGTTGATGACATAATACATCACAGTGTAAAAACAGTAGATAAGTCTGAATATCTCTGCTAACACCAACCATGTAACACAAGCAGCACAGACAGCAATAGTTACAGTATCCCCCCATCTTTCGCCTATTGTGACTCCATATTGTCAACCTATCTACAGATATCCTGCAGAAACAGGTTGCTAGCTGCAGGTGTAGAACACCAAAGCCTGCACTGGAGTACAACCCTACCCTGAATGAATTCACACACTCAATACAGAAGGTCATACTGGGCATGCTCCTACACTTAGAGAACTGAAGCCCATGTCTGGCAACGCAGTGGTCTATACATATCTGTCATCTGCAGATGTCTGTACACACACACCAAATTGCACACCAGTTATGCTTCACCCACACATTGGATAGGAATACTCACACATATCTAAGGCCAACAGACTATAATATGTCAAATACACACACACACAGATGTGGGGAACAGATAGACAGACAGGGACAGACATACTGCCATTATGAGGACTGCCCCACCCACTACACATACATTTGGCCTATATCACATGATGTGCTGATGTCAATCACTGTAGACATTCCTTTTGGTAGCCCTCAGCCCTATAGTGTCTGTAGTGCTTGTGATAACTGTGTAACATGATAGTATAAACAGGCATTCATGTAGCATTTGTAAACTTAGTCCTGTCAAATGTGAAGTTGTGTGTGAGTGAGTGTGTGTGTTTCCAGAGGAATGCTTTATGGCCCATTCACACATACTGCACTTCCCAGTGCCCATGTTAGCGCCCCTGCTGATGTCAGTCACCTTGAAATAAACACTTGGGCAAGTCTCAGCCCTATAAGCTTTTTGGCGCTTGTGATAACTGCATAGTACTGTAGTGTAGTAAACTAGTTAGGTAGGAGTTCTAATACCAGACATGGCAACTATTAAACTGTGTGTGTTTGGAGAAGAATGATTTTGAGGCCATTCACACTCACTACACCTCCCATTGCCCTACTTTAGCACTCCTATGGATGTCAGTCACCTTGAAATAATCCATTGGAAAAACATCAGCCAATAAGCTCTGTGGCATGTGCAGTAACTGTGTAATACTATAGTGTAGTAAATTAGTTAGGTAGGAGTTTTATTCCTGATCCTGGCAACTGTGAAAATGTTTGTGCGTGAGAGTGTGTGTGCCTATGATGACACCTGATTTTGTGGAAATTCACACTTACTGCACTTCCCATACCCCTCATTTAGTCCTGCTGCTGATGTCTCCCACCTTCAAAGATACCTTTGGACAGCTTTTTAACATATAAGCTCTGTGGCATGTGTGATAACGGCATAATACTATAGTGTAGCAAACTAGTTAGGTAGGAGTTCTAATCCTGGTCCTGGCATCTGTGAAAATATGTGTGTGTGTCTTTGATGACACCTAATTTTGTGGAAATTCACAGTTACTACACTTCTCATACCCCTCCTTTAGCCCTGCTGCTGATGTCACTCACCTTCAAAGATACCTTTGGACAGCTCACCATATAAGCTCTGTGGAACGTGGGATAACTGCATAATACCACAGTGTAGCAAATGAGTTAGGTAGGAGTTCTAATTCTGGTCCTGACAACTGTGAAAATGTTTGTGTGTGTGCCATTGATAACACCTGATTTTGTGGACATTCACAATTACTGCACTTTCCATATCCCTCCTTTAGCCCTGCTGCTGATGTTGCTGACTTTCAAAGATACCTTTGGACAGTTATCCAGCAAATAAACTCTGTGGCATGTGCAATAAATGCATAACACTGTAGTAGCAGTATATAGCTAGGTAGGGGTTTCAAACTCAGTACTGGCAAGTGTGTGTGTGTGTGTGTGTGTGTGTGTGTGTGTGTGTGTGTGTTTCTCATCAGTATCCTTTGTGGGTGTTGGGGTGATCCATTGCAGGGTAGGTTTTGCTACATTTTCATATTGAGGACCCATATGTCTCAATGTCATATTACAAGGCCAACAGTTGTCAAACACCGTAGATGTTTTTGTAGACAATCCACAGCCATAAATGTATATATAGGCAACCATTATAATACCCAGACACCTCTCTCCACCCACGGAACATACACACACAATGCTCTTTTTATTTTCCTTTCTTTCATTCTTTCTGTCAGTCTCTCTCTGCCCCCTCTCTGTTTGATGTGGAAAATACATCTGTTTTGCATAGGCAGCAGCTTGACTTTGGTAGGTAATAGTCATGATCAGCTGATGGCCTGTGCATGAATTAGAGTCCTCCACTTGCTAATTTAATGTGGAACAGCTGTGGTATCATTCCTATAGCCAATTGCATGGAAACATACTCCTATAACTAAGCACTCCAAGTGGGTGTTGACCCTTTTCCTTCACTGTGAGAAGGACTTCATGTGGGTGTCTGACAAACAGAATCACAGAGGGCAGTTGGTAGAACCTCTTACAATAAACACTGTGGAGACAGGCCAATGAACTGGAGGGGGGTGTTCCAGACATGGGGACAGAATGTAAGTATTGCTGTTCTACATTTGAAGTAATGTTGGTTTAACAGGTTTGTGTAGATATGGCTGTTCTGCATGATTTAAAGTCTGGCATGACAGTGTTATGTGATTGAGAAAACATTCACCTGTAGGGCTATCTGCAAACTGGTCAGAGTTTGGAGTCTCAGATTTGGTGTGCTATTCACACATTTTCTGTCTTTATAAATGCAGTAGCATACTCTGATGTTTGTAGTCAGTAAATGGTAACAGCCATGAGTGTTACTGACTTCATATCCATCAAAAGGGATATGTCACTACAAACCCTGTTACACCAGTAATGGTCTCAGTTTATAACTGCAATATGTCAATATTGGCCCTGTGTTTGTGCCTCTGTCACCCAAGTCTGTCAACCTTTATTCATATGTCATGCAGTGAGAGGTGGATATGTACAGTATATCATTATTTACCAACATGATTCCTGATACCAAGCCAGTGATATATCAGACTGCCAGACATGTAATGTATAGCAGGCCTAATATTTGAGGACAAAACCTGGACATTCTGTGTACTTATGGTGATTGTTGACAGAGTGTCTGTATTATGTAACAGTGTATTGTCAATATGTTATTTGGCATGTGTACAGACTGGGGTAGATGTTAGTGTTCTTGGTCCTGTTCTAGCTGATGTTGCATGCTACTCCAGTTTCTGATACCCTATCAGCCTATAATGTTCATAGGGCCAGACTGAGACATATTCCATACCAGAGTCAGGCATCAGACTACACTGTGAATTGAGCCAGTATATGTAGGGTTAGTGTGTGAGTGGCAAACATGATAATGGCTTTTGTTTACACAGTCCATATATTGTACTATTACTTAGGCTTACCATTATGCGACTGTGACTGTGTTGAGATTGGTTGTGGGTATGCACTTTCACACTGATGTCTGTTACTCTGTACTGTTACATGCCTGTAGTACCAGCTTCATTTCCAATTACATGTGTATTCCCCCATAGGCAAATTGGGTTAGTGTTGTGACAGTCTGCCTGTAGTGTAGACAGTGCTTAGTGACATGCCTAGCAGCTCAATGTATTTACCATAGTGTGATGTTATGTCCAGATATTTTTCAGATGTGCTGTTGCCTGGCCACCATATGTGTTGTGTATTTCTGACAAAGCAGTGGGCTGCTGTTAAAATGCATGTTACTAACTAGTGGGAATTATGTGGGCTTAGGACCACTGCTCCTCCAGTTAGTATGTGTAAGGACACACAGGAGGGTGAGAATGCATCAATTGTAACCATGTGAGCTTATCTACTACAGTATTTGTGATATATCCCCATTCTCATGGGGTTTAAATATCCACTTTGTCAGGCTTATTCCACATTTCTTGCACTAAGGAGTTCTGTGTATACCTCATGACTTACCAGATTGTTTCAGACTGTCCATGTTTATTGCTCATATTCCTTCTGTATTCCACAGGATCATTACTGTGATTTGTGTGGTACTTCACTATGATGATTTTATGATGTCTGTCAGTAACTGCTGGCATACATGTCAGTTTCAGAAGAGCCTTCCTTCATAACATATGTGTTGACACAACCCCTGTCACTGTAACAACATTCTACATTTATAACTGCAACGCATACATTATGTTCTCTTGCACTAAGAGGTTGAGAGTTATTGTGCTGAGGTATGACTCCGCTACATGTCATGGATATATATATATATAGTTCCCCTTCAAACCATCGAACGTTTAAAACATTGAAGTTCAGATCATCGAGACCAGAACATCGAGTTTGAAAACATCGAAGGTTTGAAGGGGAAGAAAAAGGTAAGTGTAGGTGGGAGAATGTTTGTGTTTTTGCATGGCACCAAGGTGCCCTGCATACTGTGTGTATCTATGTGCCATCTGTGTGATGGCACTACAGATAGGGTATGGAAAATCTCCCATTTAACGCTTCTGCATATAGCGCTAAACTCCACTGTAGTGCAGTCTCGGACTGGAATATTAAAGTGGGGGTGGGCGAAGCCCCCCTGCATACAATTGTTAAAATGTATTTTCTTTTTTTTTTTTTTGGGTTACATTTGTAACCTTATATGGTTCAAAATTCGATGTTCTGGTCTCGATGATCAAAATTTCAATGTTTTGAAATTTTGATGTTTAGAAGTGGAAATATATATATATATATATATATATATATATATATATATATATATATATATAAATATATATATATATATATATATATATATATATATATATATATATATATATATAGAGAGAGAGAGTGAGAGAGAGAGAGAGAGAGAGAGAGATGTGTGCATGTATATGTGTATAAGAACATGACTGATTCAACACTATTTTCACTTAGAAGTACTAAACAATTGTAGTCGTCAAAGCAATTGTTCACTACTATTCAGGATATGTATTGAATGATAAATGTGAAAAAGCAACAGACATCATTACAGCTCAGATAGCTTGGTAGTTAAGTATAGTGTGCAGCGTGCTGGGTTCAAGACTTGCATGGGCTATTTATTTTGTTGCTGGGTAGAACAAGGGCTGATGGACACAGGGTGATTAAGGCACTTTAAATTGGCTTTAAGCGGGTTTGCACTGTTTTGTGCGAAGCTAAGGCAGTGCTAACATATGGTTAAATGAATATGCACTTACACAGTGTAGGCTTTGCATACCAGTGTGCAAATCTACTTAGCATTTACATTTAAGCAATGTTTACCCCTGCTATGCATAGCCCAGCCCTGGTAACCAGTGATCACATTCCAGTCTGATCAAATATTAGGGTAATGACATCTTTAATAACTGTATTTAAGTCAATTTACATAGCATGCTTCTATGTGCTGTCTTTACAGTAGCAAGGGGTGTGAGTAAACCGTATGGGACACCTGAGTATACATGTGTAGTACCACAATCCTTTCTCTGTGTATGTGTTTCATACTTGGGTTGTATCCCAGATTATATGCAGGCACACTTGCATGTATGGTATCATTACATTACTACTTTCAACAGTGCTTTTCCAAGTAAGAGTAGATTGCAAATTGTAGTACTGGAACCATACACCCCTGCATGCAAAGCTGGACTCTGAGTACTATCATGTTGTTGGTGTTTGAGCTTTATGTGTTTATGTATCTCCTAGTGGATATTGATCTGCTATGTTGATAGTAACTGTAGACTACCATGTTTTTATGGGCATGTCATTGAGGACTGCTGTAATGTAGTAATGGCATACCTATTAGTCCCAGACATCTATCTGTCAAAACATTCATCCTAATGCATAATCTGCTGCCTATCTACTGTCTGTTTGTCCTGTGTACAGATGTGCAGATGTCAGGTATTCACCTTGGCTGCTTACAGGCCATCTCTGATTGACTGACACTGACATGTCTGCCCAGCTGGGTTATGCATGCCACAGCTAGGAAATCCCAGTATGTATGTACCACATGCCATAGATACCTCAAGCAGGCTACCACAGTCAACAGAACATGTTTGGGTACAGGTCCTAACCCAGACACTGGCCATGTTATGTGATATGTGTTGCATACATGTCAAGTGGAGCACCTCACTGAACCTCTTCAAGAGAAAACCAACTGAGTGGATGTTGAATATAACTGTCTCCATGAGGATCACTCAAGTGGCATCAGTTGATAGATGGCCTGCTGACAAATATCAGGTGCCATGATACCAGTCTATGCACATGCCCTACTATTTTCATCTCTCCTTGGACAATAGCCTGGTACACACATAGGAACACCTGCACCTATGCACCTCAGTACTGACAAATGTGTTGGTGTGCATCAGTGGGTATAACAGTGTTTGGGTGTTCTACAAATTAGTAGATAGGTGTGGGTTACCCTCTGAGTCATGGCAAATGTGAGTATGTGTGTGTGTTTGTGTGTATGTGTGTGCAATTGTGTGTGAGTGTGCATATTTGTGGAATATAGCATTCCAAGGCCACATACTCCAAATACACTAAACCTTGCCATACATTATAAGGAATGGTGATGTTGCTGACATTAGAGGAGCCATGACAAAACCCTCCACCTGCTATCCCTGTGGCATGTGCAATAAATGCACATCCCTGTAGTAACAATTATTAGATAGACAACAGTTTGTATTGCAGTCCTGGCCAAAGTGTGATTGTGGGTATATCAGAGCATTATCATGGATTTCAGTGAGTACAATATCCAATGTGGGGTGGGTGTGCTGGGTATACTGTCTTTACACCATGGTACCCTCAGTACATGTCCCAAGATCCACAGTATGATGACCACTGTGACCATCAACCAAAGAGGTAAATGATGACACTCTTCAGCCCAATGATGCATGTGCTGGGGCCACAAACTCTGTAACAGTATGGACTCACTGACAAGCTAGTCAGCAGTGCTTAACACAGGTCTGTCAAATGTGTCTATGACTGTATGTGTTTGTCAATGTGTATATGACAGCATATTATACTATGTGTTGTCTATTAACACCCAATATATCCCCCACTACCATACTGTCCAAGGCCTGGTGATGTTCACTTTACAGGAAGCTCAGGACACCATCTCACCCTACAATCTCTGTGGTGTGTGTAAGTAAGGCAAAACGCATTAGTAACAATAAGTACCTATGTAGGAGTTCTAATCTTAGTGTTGCCAAGTAAGTGTGGGTGTATGTGAAGGGAAATATATTTCCCAGGAGATCAGCTGTCTGAGAACTAACTGGCAAACATTAACATTGCAAAGCAATCATCTTGTTGAAAATCATTCCATCAAAAATATTAGTGGATGTCTAAATACTGGAATTGGTATACATAGTTGGGTGTGGTTGTAGTGGGCCCAGCCACCCACATTGGGGTATTGTTGTGTGTATTCCCCTACTTAGTGTGCTGTTATACTGTCCAGTTTATATTAAGAGGTTAAGTAGTAGTTAATCATACTGTGTGGTTCTACGCCACAGCACACACTCCAATGTGGGGGGGGGGGGGTTCTGTTCCCCACACCAGCACAACTATGTATACCAACTCCAGGATTGCAGTACATTGGGGAAAAGGACATATACCCTGCCAGTACCATTTCCAATTAAATTAAATTTGGTTGACTGATTATATACTAATGTGATGTTCTGGCAATTTGGTCTTGATGGAATTATAGATGCCAACATGAGTTCTCTGCACAATGCCGTACATCCATGTGAACAGTATTCTCTCTGTATCGCATCAACACAAAAGCCTGTGTGTGTGTGTGTGTGTGTGTGTGTGTGTGTCTGTGTGTGTTATTCACAAACATTTGGTGTGTGCCACCCAGCACACTTACCATTGTCCACTGTACAAAAGCTACTTACTTCAGCCACCATGCACTCACCTGTATACATCCCTCAGACCTATCAGACATGTGGCACATGCAGTAACTGTTATACAGACCTGTCACTTGTGTTCATCTGTACCCAGGATATGACACAGTCAATATGTTACCACAGTGCCACACCCCTTGTAGGAAAGGACAGCACACAAACATCCACCTGACACACAGACACCTAGAACACAAACAGAATACATTATGGAGACCACATTTAGGCAGTGTTAATAGCAGCAATAATGCATCATGGCTGGACAGCTACACACCCTGACATGTAAGCATGAAACATTCCTGCTGACAACACTTTAAACAGCATTACATTGCTAAAGTGTCCTACATACATCTTGTGCATCAGAACCATATTAGCATGTCCCTGCATTGATGGTATGGATGACAAGGATGTGGCACAAGTATCATCATATGCACAGGGTGTGGTGTGGGTATGCCAGAGGCCTAGGCTGAGCCATTTGGTTGACATCATGTGTGTGGGTTAGGGCTTTGTTCATTAAATGACCTGTGCAGACATGGTGTGTGTAAGTATGGAGGTGCCCTAGCTGTGATGGTGATGTGTGTGTGTGTGTATATGGATTCACAAAGTTTTGCCATGTGGCTGCCCTATAGTGTATGTTGGACAGCTATGTACCATACATGGCAGAGTGTACAGTTCACTGGGTCTAGCCATGGACACGGGAACTGCACCTGCCAGGGCTTGCATGGGCATCATCAGACAGAAGCCAAGTTATGGTGCTTTCCCCAAATTATGACATTTGTCTGCTGGATCTGCAGCCTCTTTTTGGATATGCCAGAACCACATGCATGTGGCCTGCTGCATTGTGTGGTGGATAGCACCCCCCTGTAGTGATCCTGCTGGTACTGCCACTACAGGAGCAGAAGTGAGATGTCGCACATCCACGTAGACCTTCACATGCTGGTATTGCTGACCTACATCCATGTGGCTGATGCCCTACTCCCACCACATGCTCTACCACAGACACCACATGGTTGAGGATTCCCACCATCTCACCCAATTGTCTATCCATGACCCCTGCAAAATAACAGTGGGCCTCTGCATGGTCACAGATAGGTCATTGTATAGAGAACTCTGTTATATGCCCCTGTAAGACATTTTATGAGGAAGGGGTATTAAATGTTTATAACCCAGGCTGTTAGAACATGTGAGGGATATTACTAATAAGACACATTAAGGTATATGGCTGTACATTTTCAGACATTTCAACATGAGGACAGTGGTGGGTTAGAGCTTACTGTGTTACACACAGTTTTGTTTGTCAGTGTGATTGTGCATTTCGAAGTGTAGCATTGTTATGTAAAGGATCCATTTATATTGTAATAGGTGATATGTTTTCCCTTAGGGAATTAACTACAGAGTGTAATTGTAGGCTGTTCAACTAAATCTGTATTTAAGTGTTGATTGCTTCTTGTCTTCAAGGCAAGTGTGTTATTTAATGTTGTACTACTTGAAGGCTTTGGTCTAGACAGCAGAGTATCTGTTGTTTTGCAGATTACATTGGGTTACCACCTGTCCCTCTTTGCGAGGGACATACCCTCTTTGTACAGCTGTGTCATGCTGATGACAACTGACATATAGCAAATGTCATGAGGTTGTAGGACCAAGAATGTATCATATGTTTTATTTGATAGCTGCATAAATAGGTTATTTTGTATTTCAAACACCTAACTGATGAAAGATTTCAACCTTTAAACATGTCATTCTAAAGAAGTCTTGACATTAAAGAAGATGAAAGCGTTAAATAATACAAGAGTTGCTGGTGTTTTCCTTTTAATTCTTTTTGAATGCTTTTGTGTCACGAAGTTCGTTCTTAGTTAGTGAAATTTATCTTCATTTTTAGTGCGGTTTTTACATATATATATATATATATATATATATATATATATATATATATTATATTATATACATATATATATATATATATGTGTGTGTGTGTGTGTGTGTGTGTGTGTGTGTGTGTGTGTGTGTGTGTGTGTGTGTGTGTGTGTGTGTGTGTGTGTGTGTGTGTGTGTGTGTGTGTGTGTGTGTGTGTGTGTGTGTGTGTATATATATATATATATATATATATATATATATATATATATATATGTACCTATATCTATTTATATATATCTATATATATATATATATATATATATATATATATATATATATATATATATATATATATATATATATATATATATATATATATATATATATATATATATATAGTGGAGGTGTGTCCATATTCATTAAGGATATCCACACCTCCAGGCTAGTTGCTCAGAATGATGTATCCGAGGTTATCCAAGTGCAACTAACTCTGGGCAAAACTGCAATCCAAATTGTAGCTTGCTACAGACTCCCCACCAAGCTCCAATATTCCCACTCTTCTTTTCTTGATGTACTGGAAAAAAATTAGGATTCAACCAAACACCCTAATAATGGGCAATTTCAACTACCCCACCATTAACTGGGAAAACTATTCATGTACCAACTCCTTCACGCTATGCTTTCTGGAATTCATAAACTCCAATGCCCTGGATCAACTTATCCACACCCCACCAGGGACAACAATATCCTAGACCTAGTCATTACCAACATGAGTGACTGGTGCTCCACACCTGAAGTCAACTCTTCATTGGTCCAATCCAACCATAAGCTAATCACTCTTGATATTCACATCCCACCCACACCCCCCATTAAGGAAACCATGGTAAAAAATTTCTCCAAAGCCAACTTCATGCTCCTTAAGACAGAAGTTGTGAACTTCATGACACCCAAGCAGATGGACAATACAGTTATGACTGCTGAATCCTACACAAATGCACTCTATAAGCACTTATACGAGTACATGGATCGTGCTATCCCAAAAAGAGCCAAGACGCTATCCTACAAAAAAGGAAGCCAATCTGGCGGTCCCCTGCCATAAACAAACTGTACAATTGAAGAAAGAAATTGTTGCAAAAGAGAGTAAAATCTCATGAGTGGAGGAGCTCCCTGGTCAGCCTCAGTAAGAAGATGAGATCCCTTATAAGATCCTCCAAAGCTAGCTATGAAAACAAAATGGCCACTGATTCTAAGGACAACCACAAAGCATTCTATAGCTATGTCAAAAATCTCAGTGGAAACACCCAGATCTGCTCTGAGTTACAGCACAACAGCACAAAAATTACAGACCCAACTGATATTGCCAACATCCTGACAGATAGGTTCAGTGCTAACTTTACCCACTCCCAACCCCTAAAGGGAACATCTCTATACAGGAAGAATGCAGAGTCCCTGTAATCACAACTACGCAGGTAAAAACTGCACTCTCTAAAGCAAAAAACACAGCATCCATGGGACTGGACAACATCCCAGGCTGCATTTTACATGAACTTCAGAACAAACACCTAAGCACCATGTTCAATAATAGCCTCATGTCAGGCTTTGTGCCCACTGAATGACATACAGCAATAGTTATCCTGCTCCACATAGGGGGAGCCATCACTGATCCCTGGAACTATCGCCCTATTAGCCTGACAAGCTTGTTCTGCAAGGCCAAGGAATGTATCATCATGGAACTCATAAACAAAGACATTGGTAACTTCCAAACTTTGGATTCCACCCAGTTCGGGTTTGTGAAAGGCAGATCATGCCTCCTGAACCTGATTGACTTCTTTGAGGCATTCACCAAAGCCATAGATGAGGGTAAGGTGGTTCACACAGCCTATCTTGACCTTACCAAGGCTTTTGATGCCATCCCCCATTCTGGAATTATAGCTAAACTCACAAAACTAGGTATAAATCCCTATGTCACAAGATGGGTTGCCAACTGGCTCACTGACAGAACCCACACTGTAAAAGTTGCACACTCCAAATCTGACCTTAAACCAGTGACAAGTGGAGCACCACAGGGTTCAGTCCTGGGACCTCTCCTGTTTGGTATCTACTTCTCTGAAGTACTGGCTAATACAGAAGGCTTGTGGGTAATGACGTTCGCAGATGACTGTAAACGAGGAACCATAGTTGAGTCCCCAAATGATGTGGAAATCCTACAGAAGGGCCTCGCTGAGACAGATGCCTGATGTCAGAGCTATGGCCTCAAGCCCAATGCCAAAAAGTGCATTGTCATCCCCTTTGGTAAAAACTTTGTACCCATGAACTACTACATAGACAGCAGTTTACTTAACACCGAATGTGTGATAAGAGACTTTGGGACTCAGGTGGACAGTAGTCTGTCCTTTGATAGTCACATCGCCACAGTAATCAGGAAGTCCTTCTACTTGGCACACCTCATCATAAATGGGTTCTCATCCGGGAAAAAAGAGGTCATTGTTCCCCTCTACTTGGCACTCATTAGACCCATTATAGAGTACAATGCTCCTTTTGGAATGTACCTCACAAGACATCTACAGCAGCTGGAAAGGCCATAGAAGTGCCGCACAAAGAGGATTAATGGCCTCAAACAGATGCCCTACACTGACTGTCTCAAAAAACTCCAAGTTTGCTCCGTAACATATCACCAACTCTGAGGTGATTTCTGCCTAACATATAAAGCTATGTCAAACCCAGAGCTGTTGCACATGCTACACCTAAAGAAATCCCAATCCCTCCGAGCTACAAGGTCTAGGGACTTAAACCTTGTCACCACAATAAACAGGACATGCTGGAGGGATAGATTCCTGTCCCAGAGACTTCCCATACTCTGGAACATGCTACCCATCTATGTCAAGCAAAGTTCTTCATTAGCACTCTTCAAGAAAAATCTTGATAAGTGGATAGGTGTTAGGAAATACACCCTGGGGATCACTTCTGTGTCTCTGCTCGACAGTGGCACATGAAAATAACTTTCTTGGGTGGTGTAAGCCAGGGAACCTTGTTGGCTAGGCTTACATAGGCCTTCTGGCCGATAGCCTAGTACCTGCCTATGAACCTATGAACCTATGTATATATATGTAGGATACATATATGTATGTATGTATATATCAGAGTACCTGCAGAAATCAGCAGATGCCATAGCCTACCCCATTCCCATCTTAATCAATAGAACCATAACAGAAGCCACCATCCCCTCCCTCTGGAAAATATCCCATGTCATTCCACTTCATAAGGATGGCAATTCCACAGAACTGCCCATTTACAGACCCATAGCTATTCTTTCACCCTTGTCCAAAATCACAGAGAAGTGTATCCACAAACAACTGTTGCACCATCTTATTCAGAGCAATCTGCTGGCGAACACTCAGATTGGTGTCAGGCCTTATCGTAGTACCATCTTAGCCCTCCTTTCTTTCTCTAATGCCATAAATCAGAACCGAAATAACAATACACTTTCCTCAGCCCTCTTTCTAGATCTCTCCAATGCCTTTAACATGGTTAACCACCAACTTCTCATCCAAATACTGAAAACCATTTCCTTAGATAACCTTCCTCTACGTTGGTTCAAATCTTATTTTGAGTGGTAGACAACAGGCTGTCCTTTGGCAGGGCAAACTATCTAGCCTTCTACCTAACACTCTAGGAGTCCCCCAGGGCTCCATAATAGGATCCTTCCTAATTCTGATTTTGATTAACGTCATCCATACTGTTATCCCAGATGCAATCTGTATTCAATATGCAGATGACTCCACGTTAATTTGCTCAGCCACCAACCAGACAAACTTACTGACCTTAACCCAGAACACGTTCAACACAGTTGATAACTGGCTCTCAGATCGGCAAGTTTTCCTAAACCCTAACAAAACAAAGCTTCTACTCTTCTCCCCTACATGTAAATCCACTGCGCTATTTTTTTTCCATAAAATCCAGTAATGTTACTATTATTTCACCTGAGGCTTACACAAAACTTTTAGGTGCAATCGTAGACAACACCCTCAAATTTGATTTGCATGTTAACCAAACTATTAAATCCATTAATAAAAAACTTGGCTCATTAAACAAGATTAAACATTTCCTAACACCACATGCTAGGACTGCTATTAAACACTCTCACCTACTCTCTACTCTTCTTTATGCCTCCCCATTATTCACTAAACTGAATAAGCTGAAATTAATAAGCTGTCTAGCTGCTATAACCACATTGCTAGATTTGCCACTGGGGTGCCCTATAGAACACACCACTGTCTTAACATGAAACATCTTGGCTAGCTTAAAGTGCATAGCCGACTTCAGTACAATCAACTAATAGTGGCACACAAAGTTCTAAGCCAACCCGAAAATACTCCTTCACTCAAAAACATTATCAACCCCTATAGTAATCCTAGGCCACTTTGTTCATCTAATAAACTTCTGGTCCAAATATCTACAACCAACAACTCAGCTGGAAACTCTCTGTTTGGCAACTCTGTTGGTAAAATTTGGAACTCATTTCCTGCTTACCTTACACTAGAATCCTTCCTGACCCTATTTAAAAAGAGCCTTAAACAGTATCTAATAACACAATGGACATGCCCTTGTTCTAATCCTGACTAACTTCTTCTCTATCAGTGTGCGCTAACATTTCTTTCCTGCAGTCATAGTTGTGTTCTGTCTTGTTAGTCAACTACTTCAAATTATTATGCATAATTGTATGAATAATATTGCTGTCTGAACCTGAGACTGTTAACTGTTCATTATATGTATATCTGAATGATTTTATTTTATTTTTGTGTGTATGTCTGGAGCTTTTCTCCCCAGGCCTCCACTGAAAATAGACATGCATCCAGTCAGACTATCCTGGTCAACAAATGAAAAATAAATAAAATAAATAAATGTATATATATATATATATATATATATATATATATATATATTATGTTAAGATATATTTATCTGTGTATAGATATATTTCTATGTGTATATATATATATATATATATGTATATATATATATATATATATATATATATATATAGATAGATATAGATATATATATAATATATATATATATATATATATATATATATATATATATATATATATGTATATATATTTGTCTACATATATGACTACTGATATATCAGTATATTTTTTATATCTGTACATATATATTATTTTATGATATATATATACATATTCTATATGCCTAAGTTCATATGTACAGCTACGTATATCTGATGTATGCACTTTTCATTTGTATCTATCACCATACGAATCCATATTTGTATATTTATATATTATAAACATAACTGGTTCCACAGTATTCTATACCTGTCTTCAATGATATATTTAAAAAAATCTACAAATGGAACTCAGATGGAGTAGTGGTTCATTGCTCTAACTCTGGTGTATTTGGCCCTGGGTTCAAGACTGGGTAGGGATGATAATTTTTTTGCTGGCCAAAGCAGTGGCTGATGGCGACAGGGTGAGTAAAGCAGTTTTAAGTGAGTTTGCATGGAGCTAAGCACTGCTAAAACACGGTTAAACTAATACTTGCTTAATCTGTGTATGCTTCGCTTAGCACTGTGCAAACATGCTCAAACCCACTTACTGCTGCTTAAAATAACTTACTCCCGTTTACCCCCGCGCTAATTTCTTTACAAGAAAAACAATGGGGTGATGAGAAAGTGGTGAAAAAGGGTACACGCAGAGGGAAAGACAATAGGGAAAATAGCTAGGGATGTGCAGGAGGGGTATAGGGAAGGTCCGTAGCTGTCCATTTATTCTACAGCAACAGCTGTGCATATATACTGAATTTGGAGTTAAATTTAGACACTCAAATCCCTGAGAGAGGCGTGAGGACAACAATAATGTGTTGTGAAGCCAATTAGACAAGATTATATATGTCCAGTGGACACATGTGTGAAATGGACACCTGCGTATGGGACAAGATTTTTTTTTAGGGGGGAACAGATTGCCTTTTTTTTTTAAGGTGAGAGTGGGATGTTGGGGAAGGGTAGTAGATATATTTGGGGAGGTAGTTGGGTAGGAAGACAGACAAGACAACATACATGGGTGGTATATGACACATGTGGGGGTAAACACCTTGGATGGGGAGGGGTGTTTGGAAATCGGCAGCCCATGAGCCCCCAAATGGAAACAGTAGGACTGAGGTCCCCACCCATGGGTAGTCACCACTGCACTTTCATGGCCCCAAAGGTGGCTGTGCTGGGGGCTGAGCAGGAGGGACAAGCTGACCCTCTAATTGCGCCACATGGCTCTCAAGCTGACGTAGCAGATCTCCAAACTCCCTTTTGAAGCTCGCTATGCACCAGTCCCCAGACCTAGATTTGGGTGATGGTATCCTGTCTATACCCGCTCCCAGAGGGGGACGAGCCCCATCCCCTGAGGCAGTTCCACCCAAAGGTGGTGCAGGACCTGCGGACAAGGAGGTCCCAGGTGGGGTCCCAGATGTGCTGGGGATCAGTGCCACAGCCAGATGAGGTGAGAGAGCTGGACCCGCTGGGACCAGCCTTCCCAAACATGCTATGGTGTTGCAGTTTTAGACCATATGTGGGTTAGCAATTGTCAACACAATCCAGGATTAGTTATAACAGCATGCATAGATATTCCCATTAATGCAAAAAAACTGATTTGGAACAGTTGCATAGCAAACAGAACACATGCATATATGGAACCACAGTGGCCATTACAATAGCATGCAGGTTACATTGATAACAACAGGCCACCAATGATAACATTTCAACATGGAACATTAATAGAAACACATTTCAATATTTGTTGAACAATAGGACATATGTCCCAACAGTAGGTTTGGTGTAAACATACCCATCGATTTGTGTGTTTAGATTATTGTTGCAGATATGGTGGGGGGTGTAAATTAACAACTTCTATATCCTTGCAGTACTCACAACATTAATGATCATTGCTCTAATCATTACTCTATAGGTGTTATTACAATACCCTATGGCCTTGGTTTGGGCAGTGGTATGTTTGTACACAGTCAACCGTCTTATAGCTACATTCTACTTCTCTTACCTGGTAGACCTGTGGAGGGAATGTTTGTTAACACTACCTGACTGTTACTACACATATTCCCAGATTCCTAGTTAAAATTATGCACATACCTCTCAACCTCTTCATGCAAAACATCTGGACAAAGCTTGACAAATGGGGGTACATATAGGGACATATTTTACATATTACTCTTATAAACTTAGAAAGTTGCTTGATTAACAGGATTTGTTTTAATATACATTTTCTGAAGTGTTCAAAGTCTGAAACTCAAATGTATGTCATTATTTAGTGACATCAATCCTGAGATCATCCCAGTGATTTGCCAGGAAAAAAGAGGAACAGGTCAAAAATATGAGCCAAAAATCTGGACATGCTACGAAAATCTGTACAGTTGAGAGGTATGAATTTATGCATACACTTTACTACCAATCCTGGGATTCAAACCATGGCTGTGACTGCTGAAATACAGCAATTTGCATTTCATCAGAGTGAGCTATCGCAAAACTGCTATTTCTTTTTTCTGGATTTTCTAAGTCTCTCTTGGTTGTACAATCTGACCTTGTCATTACAGCATTCTTATACAGATATTCCTAGACATATTTTTATGTAGCACAGTGTGGGTAACACTGGTTGACACAACATTACTATTCAGATATCAGATCTTGGTGAATGCAACATGTCAAGCCATACAATACCAGAGTAAACACAACCGGTCCAGGATTTAGAACTTTATTGCCAGGCAGTAACAGTTCTCTTATCCAAAAAAAACTGTGTGGGGAATGTTTGTTAACACTACCTGTCTGTTTCTACACATATTCCCAAAATCTTAGTTAAAATTATGCATACAGCTTACTACCACTCCTGGGATTCAAACCATGGCTGTGTCTGCTAAAAATACAACAATTTGCATGTCATCAGAGTGACCTACTTATGAGAATATGCAAGCAGAATTACTAAAAATCTAACACGCTGGGTTTATTTTTCTTGTATTGTATACCTCTAAATATGTATTTGTCTTGTATATCTACTTCAGTTTGTATTGTGTAAAAACTTTCTTGACCTTCAAAGTTAAGCTGATGTTATGTAAAAAATTTCTGTGATTGTATGGAGCTTTTATCTCCCCAGGGCTCCACTGAAAATGGGTCATTGGCCCAGTGGACTTTCCCGGTTAACAAATGTCAATAAATAAGTAAATAACTGCTGTCTCTCCCTTCAGTGTTTTCTGTCTAAGTCTCTCTTGGTTGTACAATCTGACCTTGTAATTACAGCATTGTTATACAGACATTCCTAGATATATTTTTTATGTAGCACAGTGTGAGAAACAATGGTTGACACAACATTAATACCTGGATATCAGATCTTGGTGAATGCAGCATGTGAGGCCATACAATACCAGAGTAAACACAACCAGTCCAGGATTTAGAACTTCATTGCCAGGCAGTTACACTTTTATTTAAATATGACTTATATGGGACTATTACTGTCATATTGTCTGGTTTATTCAGTACAAACCATACACATTTTTATACTGCCAGGTGACATTTTACTCCTTTATATTTATTTGGTATGACTATGACAAGCAAGATTGCTACTCACCAGCCTCGTGACACAGCCTTTGCAACTTGCTGCATGGGCTTCCTGGTTCACAGCCCACTCAGCTGGAGCTGTAATGAAAATAGGGAAACATTTATGCATACCTGTCATTCACATACACAGGCTGGACTTTGGTAAATTGTTATTGCTATGAATACTTACACACTGCTGGAACATCTCCCCTCTATCTGGATTCTTGGACCCACTGTTCCAAGAGCTCCCTCCACCTCCTTTTCAAGATGACATAGTGGTGCCGGACCTGCTCACCAGTCCGAGGGATACCAGTGCACTGGTGAGATCATGGGTGAGACTTTCCCAGGCTTCTGCTTTATATTGGGATCCCTGGTACTGGTCCTGCAGCAGTCTCATGTCATGTTTTTTTTACCAGGAGTCCTACCATGACCTTGGACTCCTGTATGCCCTAGCGCTATGCCCAAAAGCATATGTCCTCTCAAACACCTACCATACTACCTACAGTGGAGAGCTACAACCAGCTATGAGCTGTGTTCCCATCTGCGGGGTTTAAATACGGCTGATTTCCCACCCTTTGCCATGACTGGACAGTTATGAAAATGATGAGCTAAGTTAAGCTACGGGTAAACCTGCTTAGCTAAGGATGGCAGTGCTTAAAGGGGCAGGTTCAGCATTGCTTACCAATGGGCAAATCCACTTAGCTGGGCTTTTTATTGTTTAGCATTCATATGTGGATAATCTTACACCCAGTCAGCATAGCTGTGCAATGCTTAGCATTGCTTATGTTTTATTATATTGGTCTGCCATCTGTATGGGATTGATTCATCATTCATTACATAATATAGATTTATTTACCTTCCCTGACATCGCCCAATGTGTTGTAATTAATTTATTCTTGTGTGACTATACTGTATGGGGCACTTGTGTTTATATGGACTTTATTACAATGACACCTCACATATGGGCCTAATACACTACTCTGGTTGAGAAAAATAAGTTACTTCTTACATAAATATACAAAAAATTAAAACTGTAATGTCTACACATACAAAATGGAAACAGCTTTGGTGAGGCTCAAACCGTGAATGACTATATGCTCTAACCACTACATTATTGCACTTATGCTTATGTTGGATGTCTATTACTTTTTAACTTATCCTGCTGTTTCAGCTGGGGTAAGCATAGCTAAGCAATGGGCACACCCGTGCAGCTACGCTTAAACTTTATTGCATAGGTAAAAAATAAATAATTTATTTGTTGTGGTTTTTAATTTGTACCCTTCAGAATATCCATACTAATGCTTAACCTGCTATTCTATCAACTTTCTGACATTGTAGGGATGATTGTCCCTTATGGCTTTGTCCAGATTCCTTACTCTGACGGGTTGGGAGGTGTGCGCTGTGTGCTTATGCTAAACCTGTTATTCTATCAGGTTTATGGCTTGGTAGGGATGATTGTCCCTTATGGCTTTGCCCAGATTTCTTACCCTGATGGGTTGGGTGTATTACGAGCGTTCTTGCTCATTTTAAATTGCTGAACGGCAATTTTGGAGTGCAGGGACCATGTGTATTGTGAGAGGTCTGCTCTCAGACACACCCCCTTCACTCGTACACAAAACCATGTCCGTGTTACAGCATGGCAGCGCGCCTTCATACATATGCATGACGTGCTGCAGTGCTGCACAGGAATGGTCCCTGCCATGCAGGAATCAGTTATTCCTTCACAGCTGTTTGCTGAATCCGGGGGATACACAAACACACATGTGCACAGATATAGATACACATACAAACACACATGCACACAGCTCATTTGCTCACAGCTGAGTACTTTCTGTGTATTCAAGTGTGAGAAAATCAGTTATACAGACTTAATAATTATACTTCAAATCACAAAATAGTTAAAGAATAGAACATTACACATAGTTTTTTTAGTATTCTTTTAATTCTTCATTTTTAGCATCTCTTTCTTTTTAATTTCCCATAATTATACAAAACTCCTTACATCTTGTATTTACAGTTTTCACAGGTACAGGTCTTTTCTTCCTTCCTACATTTCAAAACCTAAATTTAATACTGCTTCTTTGCAATAACATTATTACATTTAGACCTCCTTCCCCAATTATTTTTAATTCTAAATTCAATAATATCAAACTTTCCTTCATCCATAACTTATTTCTTGTTACAAATATTGCATTATCTGCATAAGTCATATCTTCATTTTTATCACATATCCAGTGTTCTCCTCCATCAAACCTTCCATCTATTTCACATGCAGCTACAGTAATCTTGGGAACAAATAAAACACTGCTCGGGGGACAAACCAAAAATTCCAAATGAATTAACCACGTGTTCCAAATGAGAAAAAAAATCACAAAAACCTCTAAAGGATCACTCCCATGCAAAAAAAATGTTAATGATTTAACTTCATTAAAGTACATCCAACACATCCCCAACAATTTAAATACTTTGTAAACAAGTAAAACACATTGTGAATGGTTAATTCCTTAACCTTTCAGCTTCAACTTTTAAAACAGGTGACAGAAACATGTGATTATTTAGCCTTAGGGAAACATTAGCTTTCAGGAGAACTTGCCAGTATAATTCTCTGAATAACAGCTTGTTCTTTCAATCACCATCTTTTATCTTATATTGAGCTTCTTCAAAATAAAAAATAGACTTTTTAAAACCGTCATATTCCAGAGAATGTTTATACAGAGCATTAGTATTCTACATTTTTCAGATACATAACAGATGTTCATAGATTCCTTTTCTTAAAATCTTTTCTGATTTGCCAATGTAAAATCCTGAACACTTTGAATGCAGGGAAATATAAATCACAACACTAGTATCACAATTAAATTTCCCTGGACATGGTAAAATTCCATGCATAGTCACCTTGGGTAGTACATGAATATAATGACAATAAGACCATGCACCACACTTAGTCATGCAACTATCAATGGCAACACTATCGTGTTGATTCCCAAAAAATCTTTGCAAACTGGACATGGACTTATAACTAAACTTAGGCATAGGTCCCATCTTCCAGAGTTAGAAAGATTGCTATATGAAGCATTCCAGTTCTATCACCTCACAGGTTTCTGTAGAGTGGTGCACAAAGTACAGTTGTGTACACTTACCATAAATGTAAATGTTTGAGTGTATTCCCTCTTGCAGTCATCACCTGTGGGTTATTCATGCTGTGGTAGCCCTTGACCAGCCCAAATACCAGAGTCAATGTTTTTCTGCAGCAGCTACTGTCGCCTGTAGACTGATGTCAGGTCATCAGTGCAATAAAGCAAGGCAGCTGACGCCATTACATCAGTTTTTCTTGCCCTAACCAATCAGAAGCCACAGGAAATATGGCAAAGTGGTCTTGGTGGTTAACAACCACCCCAAGAAGATTATGTCTCCCTAATGAAAGAGGATATAAGGGGGAAGCCGGGAGGGAAACCAGGACTGCAGCAGTGAATACACTCGAACATCTACATTTATGGTAAGTGTGCACAACTGTACTATGTTCTTCATGTTTCAATGTTGCAGTTGTCAGCTGCGGAAAGATTCCCAAAGCTGAAGAGAGGGGTGGCAGGATAGGCTAGAGACCTAGGCATGGGTAATGGAGGCCCTGAAGTATTGCAGAGGCAAACCCTGCCCTATCCTTAGAGAAAAGAGGAAGGTGGTAATGCTTATTAAAAGCATGGACCAAGGTCCAGGTGGCAGCTTCCAAGATATCCCTGGTGGGACTCCTCTGAGGAATTCTGTGGAAGTGGAGGCTGCCCTAGTGGAATGGGTACAAATAGATTTAGGGGGAGGTTTCCCATAAAATCTGTAGCTGAAATGGATACAGTGTGATATCCATTTAGAGATAGTTTGCTTGGAAATGGGCTTCCCCTTTTCCCCTGGAGCAAAACTAACTATAAGTTGGTCCATTTTTCTGAAGGATTTAGTACAGACCAGGCAGTATCTGAGCTGCCTATGCACGTCCAGTGAATGAAGAATTCTCTACCCCTTGTTTTGAGGGATAGGGAAGAAGGTAGGCAGATGAATGGCCTGTTTGAGAGTCACATTAGATATCACCTTGGGCACAAAGGAGGAGTTAGTTCTAAGGGAAACCCTGTCTGCATGGAAAATGATGAAGGGCTCAATGGCCATCAGTGCCTGAAGTTCAGAAACCCTTCTGGCTGAGGTGATAGCCAGAAAAAAGCAGTTTTCCTGGGAGAGGAATTTTGAAGCAGCAGATTCAAAGGGAGGTAAGGTTAGTTTTTCCAGAACATAATTAAGATCACAGACTGGCGTGGGAGGCCTTCTGGGAGGTTTGATTTTAGAAGACCCTCTGAGGAATTACTTAATCAAAGGGCGAGAGAGCAGGGGCTGGTCTGTGTTAAACTGAGGTGAAATGGCTAAAGCATGCATTTTAACAGAAGCGAATGAGAGGCCACTATTATAGCAATAACCCACACCTGGGTGTGGGTAATGCTAAATTTACCCATGGTTGGCATGGTTTGGTCCTGAGGGCGAAGCCCGAGGGACCAAACAAAGCCAACCGTGGGTAAATTTAGCATTACCCACACCCAGAAGTGGGTTATTGCTATTATACCATGACATTATTTAAGAAAAGAAACTATTACTTTTCTTAAATAATGGTATAGTATAATGCCTGTTTACTGCCCTTCCGCAGATGTCTGGCATCCGCGGCAGTTCTGATGTACTGCGCGCCTGCGCAGTACATCAGAGTTGTAGCAACGGAGAAAGCAAGATCTCCGTTGCTTTTTTAGTGTTTTGCTATGTTAAATGAGTTTAACATAGCGAGACAGTTTAAAATAAGCAACGGACATCTCCGCTGCTTATTTTAAACTGTCTCGCTATGTTAAACTCATTTAACATAGCAAAACACTAAAAAGCAACGGAGAGCTTGCTTTCTCCGTTGTTTAAACACTGTCGCTATGTTAAATGGGTTTAACATAGCGAGACAGCTTTAAAATAAGCAACGGAGATCTCCGTTGCTTATTTTAAAGCTGTCTCGCTATGTTAAACCCATTTAACATAGCGAGACAGTGTTTTTAAAAAAAGAGTTATACTAATGGAAAAAAGTCCGGGCGACCGGACCTTTTCCATTAGTATAACTCGATTTACAACGGGCACGCTGGCCAATCAGCGTGCACGTTTTGGGGAGATCATGGTATAATAAGTAGTTCTGCTAGATAGTCTAGGATAAGAGGGACAGAAGGTTGTAAGGAACTGGCCCCCCTGAACTGGCACCAGGAGCAGAATCTTTCCCATTTCTCTGCATAAGATCTTCTAGTGCTTGGCCTTCTGGCTTCTGTGATGATGTCCAGGACTTGCTTGCTTAGCAGGGGCCCTTCCCTAACCTTGGGAGTATCAGCCATGCTGATAGCTTGAGACTCTGCAAATCTGGATGCAGCACCCCCCCCCCCCTGCTTGAGTCAAGAGGTGTGGGATCTGGGGAAGCTGCCAGGGAGGATGTGATGTCAGGCTGCACAGCAAGGGGTACCAATGTTGTCCGGGCCAGCCTTGAGCAATGAGGATGAACTTGGGCCCCTCCTCCCTGATCTTGATGAGTACCTTGGGAATAAGCGGCAGAGGTGGGAAAGTGTACACAAACAGGGAGTTTCAAGGGAAGGTCAAGGTATCCACCTTCCATGCTAGGTGGTGATATTCCCTGGTGCAAAATTTCTTTAGCTGATGGTTGAGGTACAAAGCAAAGAGATCCACCTCTGGATTTCCCCATACTTGAGTGGCTTGCACAAAGATCCTTTTGTGGAGCTGCCATTCATGGGGGACAATAATGTGTCTGCCTAAGTGGTCTACCAGTGTGTTGTTGATCCCTGGTAGGTATTGGACTATTAGGTGTAATCCCATGGAGGAGGCAGTCAGCCAGAGGTTTATGGCTATCCTGCACAGAGGGTAAGATTGTATCCCTCCCTGTTTGTGGATGTACCACATTACTGTGGTGTTGTCTGTTTTGATAAGTAGAACTCCTGGCCTGAGATGGGGCTGGAAGGATGTCAGAGCCTTCTGCACTGCAATCAATTCCTTCTGGTTGATATGCAAGGGAAAGTGTTGGGCATACCAAAGACCTTGGGTGCACCTGCCTCCTAGGTTGGTGCCCCAAGCGATGCCTGAGGCATTGATGGTGATGGTCTGGCCAGTGGGGCAGTGGATGAAGGGGATGCCCTGGTTTCTGGCACATGCCCCTGCCCACCAGAGCAACTCTGCCCTTATACAGAGGATCAGAGGGAGAGAGGTCTCTAGAGGTTGTGAGTGTTGGCACCAAAGATTCCTTAGATTCCACTGAGGTTTCCTCATGTGTAGCCTTGCCAGAGGACTCAGAAGGATGCAAGAAGCCATGTAACCCAAGGCTTGCAGGAGCTTCCTTGCTGTGAGGTGACTTTTGGATGCCAGCTGGTTAAAGTAGAGAGGCAGGGAGCTTTGCTTTTCTGGGGGTAGGAAGGCCATCTGAGATGCTGTGTCCAGCAGAGCTCCCAGGAAAATGATCCTCCTGGAAGGAGTCTGCTTTGCTTTCTTCTCATTGATGGTGAACCCCAAGGAAGTTAGGAGGGTTTTGATGAAGTGTAGGTCCTGGAGCAGCTTTTCTTTGCTCTCTGTCTGGATGAGGCAGTCGTCCAGATAAGGACAAATATGTATATTTTTTGTCTGCAAAATGCTATGGCCGGGGCCAAACATTTGGTGAAAACCCTGGGAGCAGTAGATAAGCCAAAGGAAAGAGCAGAGAACTGAAAGTGCTGTGAGCCTGCTCTGAAACACAGGAATTTCCTGCAGGACTCCCTTATGGGGATATAGAGGTATAGATCTTTTAGGTCCAAGGTAACCAACCAGGCATTTTTTGTCAGCATTGGCAGTAGCTGCTACAGGGTTAGCATTTTGAATTTGGGGACCACCAGGGATGTGTTCAGCATGGACAGATCCAGGATGGGGCACTAATTTCCCTCCTTTCTGGGAATGAGGAAAAGCCTGGAATAAAAGCCTTTGCTTGCTTGATTTGCGAGTACAGGTTCTACTGCCCCCTGGTCTATGAGAATTTGGACTCGCTTTAATGTCTCTGCCCAATGACTGGGAGGTAAGTCTGGGTACCCTCTGGGAATTGGGAGTTCATTGAAAGTGAATTTGTGTCTCTGGAAAATGATCTTTAAGACCCATTAGTCTTTGGTTACAGACAGCCAATTTTCTTTGTAGAGCGACAGACTTCCTCTGAGCATTTGGGTGAAAGGAGGGCAGAGGGGGGTGAGGGAGTTACTGTGAGTTTTTACCATAGAGGGATGGCTTAGAACTCCCTGATCTAGAGGCAGATGTGGTCCATTGCTTGGTTCTTTGTTGTCCCTGCTGTAGGGACCTGGGTGGCCTGTCCCTGCAGGGCTTAGCTTGCCCCTGTCTGTTGGGAGCAGGAGAGAATCAGTGCTTAGAGGGAAAGTTCCTGCTGAATCTAGGAGGTTGAACCTAAAAGAAATATTTAACTCTTTGCATAAATGTTGCTTTGTCTTCCATTTTTTAAGCACCTCTTCTGCTTTTTCCCCAATCAAGTGGTCTTTGTCCAAAGGTACATCAATTAATTTGGACTTGACATGATCAGGTAGAGGTTGTTCCTTCAACAATGCATGTCTCCAAATGACAGATACAGACACTGTTGCCCTGCTAGAGGCTTCTAGTGTGTCATATCCACAGTATAAAGAGTGCCTAGCCACTTGACAAGTAGAGTACAGTAAATATGCTAACTCCTTAGAATTGGCACAGTCAGGAAAAGTATAAATCTTTTGCTTTAATGGTTCCAGTGTGCTGTTGATATTTTAACATATGGAACTGACAGTTGAGAGCTCTGATGGCTAAGGTTGCAGAGGTGTAAACCTTTTTACCCCATCTGTCCAGAGCTCTGGCATCTTTATCAGAAGGAGTAGGTTTTTTTTGCAGAACTAGCCCCAGCTCCCTTGGGGCCCTGTGTAATGACCTCCGCGTCTGCAGCAGGATTTCTGTACAGGTATTTGTGAGCATCTGATACTCAGTAATACCTGTATGGCTTACTGGGAGCAGGAGGAAGGGCATCTGGGGCTAAACTGGATTCAAGGAAAACATTATCCACCACTTCTAAAACTGGGGGGATGGCAAGGGGTCTGTGCTGAGGAAGGTCTAGAAATTCTCTTAGCCTTTTCTTAGACTGGGGGAAATCCTGAGATTCCCTTTGGAAATGCTCCCTTGAGGGTGTGTCAGGTTTCCCCAAAGGAGAAGTCTTCTGATGGAGAGGCAGAAGGGATGGATTCCTTTGCATCTGAATCCTCATAAGCAGTAAGAGCTTGCTGATCATCTTCCATGTCTGAATAATCTGATTCCTCAGAATATTGCTCTGTCAGTTATTCAGGAGAAGGGTGTTTTTTCTTTTTAGAAGTAGAGGCTTGACTGCTCCTGATAAGGGAAATAAGATCCTCTGTCATCTTAAGCATCTGGGCCTGGGGTGGAGGGGTGGGAGTAAGATAGTGGTTAGGGGTAGATTTACTAGGGGTAGCCTGGCTTCTAGGACTAAGAGAAGTCATCGGTCTGAGAGTAGCAGTAGTTGGGAGGGAAGGCGTCAGTTTCTGACTGGAATCAGTAGTGCAAAAGACTTACTCTGAAGCCGGTGCCTGCTTAGCGGCTATGGACCCAACTGAGGCAGAGACAGCCAAAGGCTCTGAAGATGAAGAAGATTTCTGCAGCATACCAGACTCTGAAAGGGTCTCAGTAGATGCCTGCATAGCAATCACATCGGGCATCAGGGGCTGCATAAGCGCCTCACTGAATTCCGGAGTACTGATGACCTGCTTAGCAGAAGAGTCGTTGGAAGGCTTGGCCTTGTGAGGTTTGTCTCTATCTTTATCCCTACGCTTTTTCAGAGGTTCTGAGGATTGTTGGCTGACCGACACCATATTAGAAGATGAGGGATGAAAATAGCTGTCTACAAAAAGAGCTCTCCGATGAATGGTTCTCGTGTTAAAGAGGGCACAGAACCGGCAACAGGCGACGTCGTGGTCTGGGCCTAAACAAGTGGCACAGTATGAATGGAAGTCTCGCTGTGGGATTTGCTTTCCACAAGTGAGATAATTGTTAACTTTTTTTGGACATCGGTTAGTGCAAGAAAAAAAGATCCCCAATGGGGTACTTAGCTTTAGACATTTTCAGCTGTGATATGAACTCTGTTAGCGACCAACTAACACACTTGCATGCTGCTTCCACTATGGGCTCCGTGGCAAGAAAGACTGATGTTATGGCATCAGCTGCCTTGCTTTATAGCACTGATGACCTGATGTCAGTCTACAGGTGACAGCAGCTGATGCAGAAAAACATTGACTCTGGTATTCAGGCCGGCCGAGGGCTACCACAGCAGGGATAACCCACAGGTGATGACTGCAACAGTGAAACACGAAGGACATCCACTGTTTTGCCAAAGTCTTTGCTTACCCTCTTTATACCACCAAAATATGTTTTAATAGGATGGATGCATCCCTACTCCCCCTTCCTTGTATCACTAAGGATAACATTTCAGAAAGTAATTCAAGAGGATAATTCCTAGCCAGAAACATTACTTTCAAAATGTCACACTGTTGCAGAAAAATTTGATTATTTGATACCAACCTGGACAGTCTAATGAAATGACCTTTTGATATTACTTTATTCTGTCCAAGTATGTGAGCAAGTAATTATTTGAAAAAGTGGATTTCCTAAAAATGTCAGACTCAAAGTATCCAGAAACA